>NW_022265984.1:0-204674 GCF_002021735.2 Oncorhynchus kisutch | reverse complement strand
GTTAGATGGCATAATGTATTTCCAAAACGTTTGTTTACTTAAATCACTCAATTCATGAGTGCAAACGATGGTTTAATTTAAAGTTATACATTGTTAAGTTATTTCTGATGTTAGTTAACATCATAGGTAAGGATTGGTTGATTTCCAGTTTGAGAAAAGTATCGTCCAACCATCGGGTAACTTGTTTCATGCACATCAAAGGTGAGGGTGAATTTCAGATGTTCACTGCTTGTACTGTATTGATGAAGGAGTGGAATCGATGAAGTTCCTCTGCTGTCCCTTGGAATAGAAGGAACACGTCATTAATGAAGACTTTTTCAGAGCCTGATGAGGTGCTAGAATGGATTGTTAGGGCTGACAATCACATTCTTCTCTAACAACCCCACATACAGTTACGCATAATCAGATGCAATTTTTTTTTTAACTACAATGACCATAATGACCTGAGCGCCTACTTGTCTTGTCTGTGTTTCTTTTACACCTGCTACGTAAAAGAAACTGAAGAATGTGTAACAGTATAGCTTCCGTCCCTCTCCTCGCCCCTACCTGGGCTCTAACCAGGGACATAAACAACTGCCTCCCACGAAACATCGTTACCATCGCTATTAGCGCACGTTAACTAGCTAGCCATTTCACATCGGTTACAAATGCACAATGGTCAATGCTATCTGGGATTCTTGGGACATCCCTACCCTAAACCCTAACCTTAATCCATAACTTAACCATTTTAAATGTAAACTTCAATGGGCTAGGGACGTCCCAAGGATGTTTCGCTACCTGAAATTACACATCTAAGTGAATGATAGTTGGTATTCAGCAGTCATAAAGCCTTGTTTATTTTATGAACTACTACTAATTGGTGATTTTATCAGACAGCAGCTCTACACTTTGAGTGACTGATCCATTCATCCTTTCAACCCTCCTCAGCCTTCCTCTCCTCTGAAGACCCAGTGAGGGTGGAGCTCAGTCAGAGAGCTGTTGAGGACTGGTTAGGAAGAACACTTCTACAGCCAGAGAGGTGAGAAGTCACACATGGTTTAGATGGTAATATTTATGTCCCCTTAGCGGTTCATTACGTAAACAGAAGGGAATATGTTCCATCATCCATGTTTATTTACATTAGTGCAAATTGACCACTGATATTGGTGTAATTTCCCACCCCTTTTGGCTGTATGAAAGTTAATTTCCCCCCAGGCACACACATTTGTTCTTTGCTATTATGGTGATTTGTGTAGATAGTACTTTTCCCCACTCATTCACCCCACCCCACTCTAACGTTGCATATTTATATTCAGTGGCCTGACTGCATCCAGACTGTCAAAGGCCCATCCTGGTAGATCTGAACCTAATGCAGTTTGGAGTGATCAGATGACAGAAGTCACATTTAGGTGCCAGGTGTAACTGAGGCCATAGATGCTCCATATCCATTACTTTTAATGTTTTATATAATATGACTAAATGTATTTATTTCTGTTACAGGGGCAGTCAAGAAATGGAACAGCAAGTTCACAGAACATGACATAAGCAGAGCTGTGGGAGACCACCTCAAGCCCCTGGTAGAGTCGGGGGTGGTGTTTACCTCTCCACCACGCCTTCAGCAGGGAAAAAGTGGGATTGATACTGTTTTTCATACTAAGAGGACTGATGGTCAGTCTTTGGGTTCATTTGTTGAAATCAAATCAAGCTTTATTTATACAGCACATTTCAGACATGGATGCAACACAATGGCTTCACAGGAAGAAAAACAAAATGAAAATAAACAAAAATATTTAGTACAACAGACAGAAGATTAACAACTGAAATACTAATGAACATTAAGGAAATTCCATTGATTATAATATTAATTGGATGGAATATCCAACCCAAAATATTAACTTGTTTTTAGGAGGGGCTCTGAAAGACACTATGTGGGTGTCACTGGAAGTTGACTAGTAACAACAATTGGGACATAAAAGACACCCACCATGAGACCCACTAAATCTGCCCAAGAAGAGGGAAACAAAAGAAAAACCCACACCAAACTTAAAGACAGGAAGTAAACCAAAAAGGTGGTTAAAATAATTATTACAATCAATACCATTCATACTATTACAAAATCATAATTCTCATTCATTCTTAATTAATTCTATTTACAAAACCATCAAACAAAAACAAACCTCAGGGGAGCATCGTCCTTCCCCATCATACCTGACCAATACCTACCCCTTTCCCTATCTCCCCTTCCCTAATCTATCCCCTACCAAACTCACTCTAACACACTCCCAGCCCTAAACCCCTTTCCACCTCTCCCGTGCCGCATGCTTCCCCCACTTCCTCTCCTCCCTCTTCATCTTCCCCCTCAAATCACCTTCCACCTCCACCCTTCTCACTATCCCTTCCACCCCCCAATCTCTCCCTGTCTTGACTAATTCTGCCCTGGCTTCCCACAGTCCCTTTTTAAAAGAGACTCATTGAGAAGCCAGAGCAGAAACCTGTCCCTATCCGTTCCCTTTTGCTCTCCCTACGCCTCTCTCTAGCCTAGCCCATGTCAAAACAAAATCACTCCTAACCACACCTAGCATCACCCATGCCCTAGCCCAGACTATTCCGGCAAAGGCACAGTCCCAGAAGGCATGGCGCACAGTCTCCTCCCTGCCACAAGAGGATCTTGGACAGGTGGGGGACTGCACCAAACTATACCGGTACAAGATGGCACGTACCGGCAAGCGCTTATGGAGGCCCAACCAATTCAGGTCCTTGAGCCTGTTGTCCAGGCCCCGCGCCTGCACTCCCTCCCAGACCACTGACGAGATGCCCGCTACGGGCACAGGACTCCCTGCCTGCCTGACCTCCTCGTACAGGTGCCTGTGGTCTAAACCTACTCGGGCAACTTCAACCTTGGGGGTACGCACGCAGCCACTTGGCCGCATGACCAAAGTGCCACGGCAGCTGTTCCGCCCGAGGACCCGTGTTAGACCACACCATTACGCTTCTCGCCTGATACGAGAAGAACACCCGCAGGAGGTAACCGGACGGGTGTATCACTGGCTGAGCAAGCTCCGCTAACAAGAAAGAAACAAAATTGAGTCCAGCTTGAGGGGGAAATGTGGTACCCCCCTACCTCCCTCCCCGATGGGACGTGCCCTGGCGACCCACTCGCAACCTGCCACTCCACATAAACTGAAACACAAGCCTCACTAGAGGCCTCCTCAGACAAGCCGGCAATGGGTAGATATATGCCAAATACAAAAGAGACGGCAACACATCCACCTTTAGGACCAGGACTTTGCCCATAAAAGACAAATACCTAGCCTTCCACATTGCTAGCTTCCTCTGTACCACTGCGATACGCATGTTCCAGTTTAGCGTCGCTGAGCCGGAGGTCTCAAAATGAACCCCGAGAATCCTCAGGGCCCCTTCACAGAGAGAGAACCCCCCAGGCACATCCGTTCTACCGCGCCATCTTCCGAAAAACTTGACGGAAGACTTTGCATGGTTCAGAACTGCTCCCGACGCTCGGGTGAAATCCCCAAAGATGGCAAGGGACCTTGTCAGGCATGAGTCCTTGCACAACAGCAAGGAAGTGTCGTCGGCGTACTGCGTCATCTTAACACGCAGCCCACCACTTCCAGGGATCAACAAGCCTTCCACCCCTGTGTCTGCCCTAATGGCAGCCCCCAGAGGCTCCATGTACAGAACGAAGAGGAGAGCCGAGAGTGGGCATCCCTGCCTGACCCCAGACGAGAGGTCAAAAACGTCACCTAAGTGACTATTTACACTAACTCGACACCCCGCTCCGACATATAAAGTACGGATCCATCCTATAAACTTCTCCCCAAATCCTAATCTACCTAACACCCTGAATAGAAAAGATCTATTCACGCGATCAAAAGCTTTCGCCTGATCTAGCGCTGCTACCATTAAAGGCAGCCCTCTATCTTCAACCCAAGCGATGGAATCCCTGATCAACTGTAGGTTCCATCTTATAGAGCGGCCCTCTACCCCGCACGTCTGATCCTCGTGGACGACGTAGGGAAGGGCTGTGCGCAACCGGTCTGCTAAAACCTTTGGATACGATCCACCTCCCTCCTTTCCTCCCTTTTTTTCCTTCTACAATATCCTATTATAAAAGCCCTAATCCTCACCTTAACTAAATCCCACCACTCTAACACCCCCTCGCACATGGACCGGAGGCCGTCAAGCCTCCGAAAGAAACAAAAAATGCGTCAAAGAAAGCCTGCTCCTCCAGTATATCCCGATCTAACTTCCAGTACCCCCTACCGAAGAGGCAGACTGGCGACCCCACCTGCAAGAACACCCCGTCGTGATCCGTGAAGAAAACAGGCAACAGCCGCCCAGACAACTGACCCAAAGACCTGGATACAAAAATGTAGTCGAGCCTCCGCGCAACCCCCTGGAGTTGCGCCATGTAGGACCGACCATTGCCGGAGTAGTGTGCAGGCCACCATCAACCAGACCATGGCAAGCCATTAGCCCAGAGATGGCACCTGCACTGCTATCACTGCCTACCCCTAAATCTATATTAAAGTCTCCTCCTATCACCAAGTGCCTGTTTGTAACACACAGGGGCGCCAGACAGTCCACCATCTCCCTCCTGTCTGCCGCCACCTGTGGCCCATACACCCCAATTAACCTATATCTAGCTTCTCTAAACTTAACATCTATCCCCAAAACTCTACCCTGCATTATTACAAAAGTGTTCTCTATTTTAACCTCTCTATGCCCACACAAAATCCCTACTCCTGTTGAGTGCACCCCTCCTATGCCCCAAAAAGATTCCCCCTTATCCCACTCCCTCTTAAATCTACACACATCCCCACCATCCCTCAGGTGAACCTCCTGTAAAAAACAGAAATCAAACCCCACACCCTCTAAATAACAAAAAACCTCCCTCCTTTTAACATTATCCCTTAACCCCCTAACATTTAGACTAAAAAAGAAACAGAACTATTCATTTAATTATTAACAACAAATAAAAAAATAAAAAAACAGGACTCACCCGATGCTCCCCTGGTCCATCTCCACCGGTGGGGACGTCCTCTCCTCTCCTGACGCCCCCCCGTCCTCCATCCCAACCCATGACCCAGGCAGTGTGTTGGGTCCTCCCTCCCCACCCACCATCCCCCCCTCCCTGTTTGCCTCGGGGCTGCATGTAGGGGACCCCATCTCCCCAAACAGGAGTTGGGATTCCCTCTAGCAAACAGCCCACCGACCCCTCACTGGAGTCATCCACTAAAATGCATGGGGCTGAGGCAAACCGGGAGGACAAATTACCCTCCACTCCCCCCCCCGCCACTCTCTTAGCCCCCCCTCCCCCTCCACACCCCCCTCCCTCTCACTTCCTGCCAAGCTCCCCCTCTTCATCCCTTTCTTCTTTGGTGAAGGAGGTAGCGGGGAGACACAACGTCCCATCCCCGCTAACCCCTCCACCAAATCCCTCATTTCGACCTCGAGGAAGCCTGGCAGGCTGTCCCCCCACTCCTTCCCCCCCCATCTTTCTTCTCATTTCTTCCTTCTTTCCATCCTCTTCTCTTGCCTTCTTTTCCCCTGTGCCATCCGTGCAATCCGCACGCGTCCTTTCTTTCCTCCCCCCATCCCCCGCTCCCCCCCCAGCTGCAGACGCGTATGACCTGTGACGATCCGGGCAATCACGCCACAGGTGTTCTCTGGAGCCACACCCGTGGCAAGCCTTGGGCTCGTCACACTCCCTGGCCTCGTGCTCTTCCGACCCACATTTCTTATTAATGCACGAGGCCAGGGTACAACACCTGCAGAACGGGGGCTGACGTGCATAGTATGGGGTTCCCCTGTCAGCCCCCAGGGAGAACATTGCTGGAGGATGGAGGTAGCCATCCACACTCTTCGGGGACTCCCTGAGTAACGCCTGGAAGCCTCTCTTCCCATTCCAGAAACCCAGGGAGTCCCTGAGGTACCTCGCTGAGGAGACATTGTCCATGTACCTCCCCAGAAAGGCCCTCACTTCTTCGTCCTTCACGTGCGGATTGTACATGGTTACGGTGACCACCCTGAAGTTGTTTCTTGCCAGGCTGGTCACCGTGTAATGACACAGGGGACCTTCTTCTTTCCCTTCCGTCACCGTCTTCATAATCTCATTGTGTTTTTCTTCCAAATATAGGGTTACATCAAACCCCTTCTCCATTGGGTTCCCCCGAAGGCATAGAACATCTTTAACCTTCAATTTTAGGTGCCCCATTAGGATGTTCCTCCCGAAGGTTTCTCTCCCCCAAGGCTCCATCTCTTTTCCCCGCCAAGAAAAGCGCACCGTGTTGGCCAGTCCAATCCCCGGAACCGACGGTCCAGATGTACTTTGCGCCATCTCCTCACGGACGATGGCGCACCCGTCCCACCACCTCAAACTTATAAATAGGAAGCAAATAACCAAAAAGGTGGAGCAACTGAAAGGTGTTGACTCTCCACATCTATCAAGACAACTGGAGCACTGGGCCAGACACTCTTAAATAGAACCTGGACCAGCTCAGGTGAAACACCTTCCCACTAACGAGATGGACAAGCCAGCACAGGTGTAACACATACTGACTAACGAGGTGACACCGTAGTACTACTTCTGTAGATTGGATACTGTTTTAGCCAATCAGTGCGTCCTTTGTGCTAACGAGATAGGACCAGGCCTCAGGACAACCTGGCATGATGACTCCTTGCTGTCCCCAGTCCACCTGGCCGTGCTGCTGCTCCAGTTTCAACTGTTCTCCCTGCGGCTATGGAACCCTGACCCGTTCACCGGATGTGCTACCTATCCCAAACCTGCTGTTTTCAACTCTCTAGAGACAACAGGAACAGAAGAGATACTCTTAATGATCGGCTATGAAAAGCCAACTGACATTTACTCCTGAGGTGTTGATCTGTTGCACCCTCGACAACTACTGTGATTATTATTATTTGACCATGCTGAACATTTGAACATCTTGGCCATGTTCTGTTATCTCCACCCGGCACAGCCAGAAGAGGGCTGGCCACCCCTCATAGCCTGGTTCCTCTCTAGGGTTTTTCCTAGATTTTGGCCTTTCTAGGGAGTTTTTACTAGCCACCGTGCTTCTACACCTGCATTGCTTGCTGTTTGGGGTTTTAGGCTGGGTTTCTGTACAGCACTTTGAGATATCTGCTGATATAAGAAGGGCTTTATAAATAAATTTGATTTGATCCAAACTCTTTTTTTGTTTGTCAATTTTTGTAAAATTACATAAATAGTACTCTTCCATTTCAGAGCCTGGATTTTTCCCCTTTAGGCTAATATCCATAACATGTTGATATCAATTCCATAAGTGGGCACACGTTTAGGCTTATACATTGTGAAATCATTACAATATGCCTACTACAATGTTATAAAATTCTACATTGTGACATTAATTCATTGAAATCATGAAACAACTCCTTCATGTATGTATTTTCTAATATTTGATCAGAGATCTTTTATCAGATTATCTCTCGTCACAGCTATGAGATTTCAATCCTGTGTGTATTCTCTTGTGCACTGTCAGATCTCCAGATCGACTAAAACTCCTCCCACATTGACCACAGCTATAAGGTTTCTCTCCTGTGTGTGTTCTCTGGTGTAGAGTCAGAGAGCCAGATGAAGCAAATCTCTTCCCACATTGACCACAGCTATAAGGTTTCTCTCCTGTGTGTGTTCTCTGGTGTAGAGTCAGATAGCCAGATGAAGCAAATCTCTTCCCACATTGACCACAGCTATAAGGTTTCTCTCCTGTGTGTATTCTCTGGTGTTTAGTCAGGTTGCCAGATGTAGCAAATCTCTTCCCACATTGATCACAGCTATAAGGTTTCTCTCCTGTGTGTGTTCTCTGGTGTTGAGTCAGGTGGCCAGTTGTAGAAAATCTCTTCCCACATTGATCACAGCTATAACTTTTCTTTCTTGTGTGTGTTCTCTGGTGTACTTTCAGAGAGATTAATGTTGTAAAACTCCTCCAACATTGACCACAGCTATAAGATTTCTCTCCTGTGTGTGTTCTCTGGTGTTGAGTCAGGTTGCCAGATGTAGCAAATCTCCTCCCACATTGATCACAGCTATAAGGTTTCTCTCCTGTGTGTGTTCTCTGGTGTTGAGTCAGGTTGCCAGATGTAGCAAATCTCTTCCCACATTGATCACAGCTATAAGGTTTCTCTCCTGTGTGTGTTCTCTGGTGTTGAGTCAGGTTAACAGATGTAGCAAATCTCTTCCCACATTGACCACAGCTATAAGATTTCTCTCCTGTGTCTGTTCTCTGATTAATTTTACTGCCTGATGATGTGAATCTCTTCCCACAGTCAGAGCAGCAGTGAGATTTCTTCCCTGTGGGTCTCTGCGGGTGTTTATTGAGGTGTTCTGATCTGGAGAGACTCTTCTCTGTCTCCTCAGCATCATGAGGTTGTTGAGGCTCCCCAGAGGATCCACGATAGTCACGTCTCTCTCCTGTGTGAACAACAAAGTCAGACCGATGATTAAAGACCCACAACAGTGGTAATCCAGTGTAAAAGTTGATGCCAACAGCATAGCCATGATGTTGTACAACAATGGATGTCTGTATTGAATGTTAAAATTATTGTCTTAAAATGAGCAAGAAGTCATATTTTGTCTTGTTTTCACATTAGTAGTAGCATCTAAGATTGTAGATTAGAAATAAGTTATTCATGTTGTTGAAACTCTAAGCAGTGTGGTAGAAGACTTTTGGTCTACAATACAGGCCCCTTTGTGTTTTCTAAAATTGCGGCACGAGGGCAATTTCATTGCATAAAGTCCTCCATGCTAATGAGGAAACCACTAGTTATGGATGTCGTATATCTGGTGTGACAAGAGATGAAAAGAATCTGCCCACTCCATCAAGCAATGGGGACAGCAACACAAGGCATTCACGGGACCTCATGGAACCATGGACCACACCTGCAGAAAATGGACAACAGGGGGAAGCAGAGGAGATACCTATCATAGACTTCTCCCAGCTGACGCTTGACATGCCACCTACGCCGCCTCAAGTGGTAGAAACAACCAGCTGGTATCATTAAGTAGAATCAGCCAACAGTAACACGGAAGCAGCAGAATGGGAGTTAGTAGTGCATGACCTAGATTTAGAATAAGAAGCTTCCATTTAGACACAGGTCTAAGATGACGTAATAAGCAATCTACCATCCCAGTGTAAGCACTCAGTGTAAGCAATCTATAGTCCCCGAGTAAGCACTCAGTGTAAGCAATCTACAGTCCCCGAGTAAGCACTCAGTGTAAGCAATCTACAGTCCCCGAGTAAGCACTCAGTGTAAGCAATCTACAGTCCCTGAGTAAGCACTCAGTGTAAGCAATCTACAGTCCCTGAGTAAGCACTCAGTGTAAGCAATCTACAGTCCCCGAGTAAGCACTCAGTGTAAGCAATCTACAGTCCCCGAGTAAGCACTCAGTGTAAGCAATCTACAGTCCCCGAGTAAGCACTCAGTGTAAGCAATCTACAGTCCCCGAGTAAGCGGCCGGTGCAAGCAGCAGGGCAGTGTCAGTGTGAAAGTGTGGTTTAGCCACAGCTCCATAAACTTGCGAACTTCCCCTGTAAAAAGGTATATAAAGAGAACAGAGATCATAAGAGAGGCATGATCCTCACTGACATATGAGACAGACTTCATATGGAGAATCCTCATAGGTAAATGTACTATTGCACTATACGCTTTTTGTTAGACGAGAACCATATTTGAAACACAGGGGTCTTGACACCTCTTGATCACAGACAAAGCGGCAGTAAAACAGTGAGACATCAAGTACAGATGTGATTAGCAATACAAGGAAACAGCCAAGTACCAGTTACAATATATTGAGTCCATACACAGAGTTGGAAGTGTATTAGGATATTGGAATTCGTAATCTAGCGTACCAATTACCAATTAAAGAATATTTGGGGTAGCCGAGTGGTTAGAGCGTTGGACTAGTAACCAAAAGGTTGCAAGTTCAAATCCCCGAGCTGACAAGGTACAAATCTGTCGTTCTGCCCCTGAACAGGCAGTTAACCCACTGTTCCTAGGCCGTCATTGAAAATAAGAATTTGTTCTTAACTGACTTGCCTAGTAAAATAAAGGTAAAATAAAAAACTGTCATTGTGTGTCATAATATATACCAATACTAGTTTCCAAGTGACTACTAGCTGACGAGCATAATAACTACAGTGCTACATAAATATTCTCTCAGTTCATCACAATTACATAATAGTGTCTCTTCTCTAGACAAACAATATAGCGTAGTTTTAGAAATAATGAAGTGTCTTACTATTCTCCATGGTTGGCCCTCTTGCCTATTCTCTTGACGGTGGAAGGAGCCACAGTTATACACCTGAACCTGCTTACTGCACAACACAATCCAACAATCAGATCGATACATGAGTGTGTAGGTGTGTGTGGGTTATAGGGTGTCCAATTGTTCCACATTTGGTCAATATGGGTGATTTAAAACAGCCTGTTTTGTTTTTGCACTTCCTTGTTGAACCCCATCTTTGAAACATCCTGCAGAGCAGCAGACTCCTCCTCTGGGACACGGCGGCGAGCTGCAGATCCCCTCCTGGTCCTCGTGTCCATCCTCATGACGTTACGCAGGACACAGGTAGCCTTCACACACCTGAATTCCTCCAGGAAGCAGTACCAGATGACCCTGGTCACCCAACCTTGCAATGCCCTACACGGTAACTGTCGGCAACCGTTTTGAAGGAATCTCCAGTTTGCTTATTTATATTCAGTGGCCTGACTGCATCCAGACTGTCAAAGGTCCGTCCTGGTAGATCTGAACCTAATGCAGTTTGGAGTGATCAGATGACAGGAGTCACATTTAGGTGCCAGGTGTAACTGAGGCTGTAGATGCTCCATATCCACTACTTGAGTGTTGTATGTAAATCAAATATTATTTGTCACATACACATGGTTAGCAATGTTAATGCGAGTGTAGCGAAATGCTTGTGCTTCTAGTTTCGACAATGCAGCAATAACCAACGAGTAATCTAACCTAACAATTCCACAACTACTACCTTATACACACACAAGTGTAAAGGGATAAAGAATATGTACATAAAGATATATGAATGAGTGATGGTACAGAACAGAATAGGCAAGATGCAGTAGATGGTATAGAGTACAGTATATACATATGAGATGAGTAATGTAGGGTATGTAAACAAAGTGGCATAGTTTAAAGTGGCTAGTGATACATGTATTACAAAAAGATGCAGTAGATGATATAGAGTACAGTATATCCATATACCTATGAGATGAGTAATGTAGGGTATGTAAACATATTAAGTAGCATTGTTTAAAGTGGCTAGTGATATATATTTTACATCAATTTACATTATTAAAGTGGCTAGAGTTGTGTCAGTATGTTGGCAACAGCCACTCAATATTAGTGGTGGCTGTTTAACAGTGATGGCCTTGAGATAGAAGCTGTTTTTCAGTCTCTCGGTCCCTGCTTTGATGAACCTGTACTGACCTCGCCTTCTGGATGATAGCGGGGTGAACAGGCAGTGGCTCGGGTGGTTGTTGTCCTTGATGATCTTTATGGCCTTCCTGTGACATCGGGTGGTGTAGGTGTCCTGGAGGGCAGGTAGTACCAGGCGGTGATACAGCCCGACAGGATGCACTCGATTGTGCATCTGTATAATTTGACTAAATGTGTTTCCTTGTTACAGGGCAGGCAAGAAATGGAACAGCAAGTTCACAGAACATGACATAAGCAGAGCTGTGGGAGACCACCTCAAGCCCCTGGTAGAGTCGGGGGTGGTGTTTACCTCTCCACCACGCCTTCAGCAGGCTGGAAAAGTGGGATTGATCCAGTAGTTGAATCTTTTGACGTATTGTTGATTTCAAAACATTTCAGTTTCAACAAATGAACTGGGTTGGTTGAAAAGTGATACTAAACGTACCATGTACTATTTTAACATAGTGGAAGATACTGTTTTTCATACTAAGATATGTTTTGCTTTTGCACATATTTGTTCATTGGAGGGGTTCTGAAAGACACTGAGGGTGTCGATTAAAAATTTACTAGTAACAACAACTGGGACCTAAAAGACACCCACCATGAGACCCACTAAATCTCTCCAAGAAGAGGCAAACAAAAGAAAAACCCACACCAAACTTAAAGACCAAAAAACCAAAAAGTTGGTGCAACTAAAGGTGTTGACTCTCCACATGTAACAAGACTGGGCCAGACACTCTTAAATAGAACCTGGACCAGCTCAGGTGAAACAGCTTACCACTAATGAGATGAAATAAGCCAGCACAGGTGTAACACATAATGACTAACGAGGTGACACCGATCTGTGCGCCCAACGTGCTAACGAGCTATACATGCTAACGAGCTATACGTGCTAAAGTCCAACCTCAAAACACAAATGGAAAAACCAAAGCCTGTTCCCCTTTAAGACAACAAATTTATCCTATATTTTTGTTGGACAAGTTTGCTCACCACCAACAGAAAACAACTTCAACTTCACATTATAATCAACTACACTGCTTCACCTTCACCAATATAAACATGGTGTCTACTGGCTGTCAACAATTAAAAACAAGAAAAAACACCTATTCCTAAATAATAATAAACAATCATATTATTTTTTTCTAATTTTTCTTTCAATAGAATCCTAAAACCCACTAGCTTCTAGAACTCTCGTCCCCTTGGAACGAGCGCAAACAAAACTAATTTCCAATACGGAAAAAAATGCAGTCAAAATAAATTGTGTTCCATGGCAACGCATATGGATTTGGGAGGAAATCAGGTTGAACCTGCTCTAGAAAGTAAAACAAAACAAAAAACACATGGAAATGGGAGATACATTTTACCTCACTGGTTAGAGGACAACCTGCAGAAGACAATCAGCTACATTTTTGATTGTTGCATTTAAATTTAGGGGTCGCTAAACAATGGAACAGCACTTATTTGTCATCACTCATCAATATCACGTTGACATCAATTGAGCGAGAGAGGGGAGATGAGGTTGCAGGTCCTGTTAAAACCAACAGCTCAAAAACCACACGGAATCTGGGAGTAATGTGTACATCCCTGGTTAGAGGACAATTTGTAGAAAACAGCTAGCTACATTTTGAAGTGTTTCACTTTGATTCACGTGGGTCACTTTTAGTTAAATCACATAAATATTACTCTCTCAATTCAGAGCCTGGATCTTTCCCCTGAGGATAATATCCATGTCATGTTGAAATCAATAGAACAGGGGAGAAACATTTAGGGTCCTACATTGTGACATCATTAAATTACTCCTTCTACAATGTTAAAACATTCTACATTGTGACATTAATTGATTGATATCATGAAATAACTCCATGTATTTTCTGATGCTCGATCAGAGATCTTTTATCAGAGTATCTCTTGTTACACAGATCACAGCTATGAGGTTTCTCTCCCGTGTGTGTTCTCTGGTGTGATATCAGGTTGCATTGTTGAGTAAAGCTCTTCCCACATTGAGTACAGCTATAAGGTTTCTCTCCTGTGTGTGTTCTCTGGTGTGATATCAGGTTGCACTGTTGAGTAAAGCTCTTCCCACATTGAGTACAGCTAGAAGGTTTCTCTCCTGTGTGTGTTCTCTGGTGTGATATCAGGCCTGATGAATGAGTAAAACTCTTCCGACATAGAGTACAGCTATGAGGTTTCTCTCCTGTGTGTATTCTCTGGTGTGTTATCAGGCTGCTGAGCCGAGTAAAACTCTTCCCACATTGAGTACAGCAATACGGTTTCTCTCCTGTGTGTGTTCTTTGGTGACGAGTCAGATTGCTCAATGTAGTAAAACTCTTCCCACATTGAGTACAGCTATAAGGTTTCTCTCCTGTGTGTGTTCGCTGATGAATTGTAATGCCTGATGAGGTGAATATCTTCCCACAGTCAGAGCAGCAGAGAGTTATCTTCCCTGTGGATCTCTGCAGGTGTTTCTTGGGGTGTTCTAATGTGGAGAGACTGTTCTCTGCCTCGTCAGCGTCATGAGGTTGTTGAGGCTCCCCAGAGGACCCATGGTAGTCCCGTCTCTCTCCTGTGTGAACAACAAAGTCAGACAGATGGTTAAAGGCCCACAACAGCGGAAATCCACTGTAAAAGGTGATGCCAACAGCGTAGCCATGATGTTGTACAACAATTGTTGTCTGTAATGATTATTTGACAATTGTCTTAAAATGAGCAAGAATAGTCATATTTTGTCTTGTTTTCACATTAGTAGTAACATCGATGATTGTAGGCTAGAAAAAAAGTTATTAAAGTTGTTGAAATCCTAAGAAGTGTGCCAGACGACTTTTGGTCTCCAACATAGGCACCTTTCTGTGTTTGCTAAAATTGCGGCACGAGGGCGATGCACATGCAATTTGGTAGAAACTCGTTCCCCCTAATGAAGAAACCGATAGTTTTGGATGTAGTATATCTTCCTGGAGCAAAAATGGTGAGCAAAGATTTAGTTTTTTCACAATGTATTCTGAATGTGAATGGGGGAAAACTCAGGGGAGTAACCTCCATGTCCAGGTTGCTTATGAGAGCATGTCACACTACTTTGGATTAAAATTGTAAGCCTCGTTTGAACGTCCTACTTAATATAATGTTTGTATCGTCATCGCAAATCAACCTCTTTGCACTTAAAAAACACTTCAACCAGTAAAATGCTCTTTGGCTTTTCCATCAGCCCGACAACGGGGCTCCGTGTCGACAAAGGGCCCAGGCCAATTGGCAAAAGAGGTACTGTAGCTGGAGTAATTTTGTTTGCTAGCTGGGAGATGCACCTGGCTCGAGGCTAACTGGTGCTAGCTTCAGGACAAGGGCGTTGGCCACTATAGCCAATCCGGTGCAAAGGTCTAGAGCTTACGGCAGGAATCCGGTGATGTAGTGGCTTCTAGTCGTCTTAGTGAAGAGTCTGGGAGGCATCAGCTGTGTAGCCGAGTGATCATGGGGTCCACCGAGCAGGCCCGGGAGATGGGCCTGGCTCAAGGCTAGCTTCGAGGCTGGGCCACTCGGTGGCAGCTATCCAGCTGCGATTATCTGGTGTAATGGTCCAGAGCTTACGGCAGGAATACAGTGATGTAGTGGAGAAAAACAGTCCGATATGCTCAGGGTTGATATCGCGCTGTGCAGACTGGCAGGTATTATCCAGGCTAAAAGCGACTGGTGTTTGAGCTAAAAAGGTAAAGGCCGCTAGCAGTGGCTAACAATGACTAAATAGCTAGTAGCTAATTAGCTTCTGATGAAGGTTCTAGCTATAAGGGCCAAAAAAAAAGCAGATCCGTATCACATTGGGTGAGGCGGGTTGCCGGAAGGTATATTTAATTGAATTTAATGTTATGTTGACGAGCGGCCCCCTCCGGTCAGGTTATGTTGACGAGCGGCCCCCTCCGGTCAGGTTATGTTGACGAGCGGCCCCCTCCGGTCAGGTTATGTTGACGAGCGGCTCCCTCCGGTCAGGTTATGTTGACGAGCGGCCCCCTCCGGTCAGGTTATGTTGACGAGCGGCCCCCTCCGGTCAGGTTATGTTGACGAGCGGCTCCCTCCGGTCAGGTTATGTTGACGAGCGGCTCCCTCCGGTCAGGTTATGTTGACGAGCGGCTCCCTCCGGTCAGGTTGTGTTGACGAGCGGCCCCCTCCGGTCAGGTTGTGTTGACGAGCGGCCCCCTCCGGTCAGGTTGTGTTGACGAGCGGCCCCCTCCGGTCAGGTTATGTTGAGGAGCGGCTCCCTCCGGTCAGGTTGTGTTGACGAGCGGCTCCCTCTAGTTATGACGTTGAGTAATTTGTGTGTCTTAATTATTTAATTAAACAGAATGCTTCACTTCACCAGGGTAGGGGACAGCATTCAGAATTTTGGATGAAAAGCGTGCCTAAATTAAACTGCCTGCTACTCAGGCCGAGAAGCTAGGATATGCATATAATTAGTAGATTTGGATAGAAAATATAAAGTTTCCAAAACTGTTAAAATAATGTCTGTGAGTATAACAGAACTGATATGGCGAAAACCTGAGGAAAATCCATCCAGGAAGTACTATTATTTTGAAAGGCTGTTTTTCCATTGAAAGCCTATCCACCATACAAAGACTTAGGACCCAGGTCACGATCTCTATGGCTTCTTCTACATATGGTCATTCTTTAGGCATTGTTTCAGGCTTTTACTCTGAAAAATGAGGGAGATACATATCCACCATAATTTGCAAATAAATCCATAAAAAATCCTACAATGTGATTTTCTGGATTTTTTTTCTCATTTTGTCTGTCATAGTTGAAGTGTACCTATGATGAAAATTACAGGCCTCTCATCTTTTTAAGTGGGAGAACTTGCACAATTGGTGGCTGACTAAATACTTTTTTGCCCCACTGTACATCCTAGAAACCTGGTTAAACTATCATTATGACATCATGGATGAATTCTAGAATATACTATATATCCTAGAAACCTGGTTAAACTATCATTATGACATCATGGATGAATTCCAGAATATACTATATATCCTAGAAACCTGGTTAAACTATCATTATGACACCATGGATGAATTCTAGAATATACTATATATCCTAGAAACCTGGTTAAACTATCATTATGACATCATGGATGAATTCTAGAATATACTATATATCCTAGAAACCTGGTTAAACTATCATTATGACATCATGGATGAATTCTAGAATATACTATATATCCTAGAAACCTGGTTAAACTATCATTATGACATCATGGATGAATTCTAGAATATACTATATAGCCTAGAAAACTGGTTAAATTATCATTATGACCTCATGGATGGCCAGTCCTTGTATTCATAGTGTATTGAATTCAGGGGGTAGCCCTGAGCTGAACTCAAACCTGGGTCCAGCGACTGTCAAATCAACACCTTATAACTGTTACGCCAAGATGTCTGAACTTCTTGACGAGGTCGCTAGGTGTTGGGTTAAGGTTTCTTCAATATCGTTCTCTATGAATTTGAGAGTGGTTACACTTCTCCTTCCTCCATCCCTCAGCTGTTAACCAAGTCTCTGGGCAGCCATTTTGTTGCTGTTTAAAAAAAACACAAAACCCAGCAATTTGCAGTTCAAACAATAACAAATCTGTCATTCCACCACTATTTTGGTAATAAAAGATTATGGGGTTGGAGAAATGTAACTACAGACAGACCTACATTATAGTTTTAACCATGTTGAGGCGGCAGGGTAGCCTAGTGGTTAGAGCGTTGGACTAGTAACCAGAAGGTTGCAAGTTCACATCCCCGAGCTGACATGGTACAAATCTGTCTTAACTGCTATACAGTGTTGATTTACATTGTTTCTAAACATTATAGTAAAAAAGCTTATTCTGGGTTCTGATGGGGTACAACAGTTGACCTCAACTCATGAGGCATGTGTTATATTCTTCAATAAACAATGGCTGTAAATAAATAATTTAAAAGTCACAATATGGATGTAGCAATTGCAGATTTCCACCTTAACACCTAACATCAGTTCAACTGCAGAGTTTGTGCCTCTGTTGTTAAGACAGTACTTACCAGTGTTAATCAGGGAACGGTTTCTAAAAACCATCTTATGGCTAAATTCATCGTTAGAACCATTGGACGCCTTAAGATGCGTTTGGGAACCCGGGCCCAGATATCCAGGTTCCTCCTCTTCTTCCTCCTCCTTTTTCGATGTAAAAGTAATCTCCTCCCCCTCCTCTTTCACGCCATAAACTGCATCTTCCTCTCCTTTTACTGTGACATCATCCTCCTCTTTCACTCTGAACGCGTCCTCCTCTTCTTTCACAGTAACGGCCCCACTCCCTACTTCTTGATTTACTGTGATATCCTTCTCTTCATTAGAAGGAGAGTAGCTTGGTGAACTCATGGTCGGAGATGTTAGCTAGCTAGGCTAATGCTAACTTAACCAGCCCGCTAGCTGAATAATAACAACAACAGCATAAATATTAAATTAAATCGGATAACTAACTAGACGACAGATGTGGGTTTAAAACACAGTGGCTAATATACACTAAAGCGTCTAAAGAGCTTTATTGGTTCGGCTATTTGTCTAGCAAGCTACCGAGGTGTCTGACTAACTGTTGCTGCTGTTGAAAGAAGCGTTCCGTCCACTAGATTATACGTCACACCTACAGCATAACCATAAATTCCCAGACCGCCATCTGCTGACTGGAGTGGGTAACACAGTTGAGTAAAATGTAGATTTTATCTTCAGATAACAAGTTAAAGTGTACGAAGCATGAGTTTTAACTCACCAGTGTAACAATACAGTGTGGTTAAAGACTTAGTAAGCTAATTGTAATCACGATATGGTTACCTATAAGTACAAACAATGTTTTTGCGTTATTACATATTCATTAACTTATTTTGTGACTCTTCCAAACTACACACAATGCAGTATTTCTCAACGTCATATGGATGATCTTCTCTGTGCTGCTGAGTTTGTTTGCCAGTGTAACGGTTTAACGAGGCAATTCATTTAAGAACAGTGCCTTAGACCGCTGCCCCGCTCGTGTGATAAAGGTATAGGATTCTGGGTAATCCACAGCAGATTTATAGAGAATTTGAAAATTGAGTGGTCCTGGGATAGAAATGTATAAAATTGACATTACATCATAAAATCCACGTTTTAAATCATACATTAGCAATTAATGTTTTAGTAACTACTGTTGTTGGTTTGGCGTCAAGTCAGCCTCTCTTTATATGTTATTTGCCAAATGTCTGTTTTCCATGTGGGTTTTAAGCTAAAGATCCCTCTTTCAAGTTGGTATCTAACTGGAAAATGCATCTTCTTTTGGAGTGCTATTTTTACCCTGTCGACTACTGATCATTCATCCACACTGTGTGTCTCATCAATGCAGGTCATTTATAACAAATGTATAAAGTATATGTTTTACAAACTCATGAACACCAGCCAGTTTATCAGCCCGGTTTTGTTAGTTTAGGTGTATTATACTTCTTCGCCACCTGAGGTGGACATTGAGTAATTTTCCATGTCAATTTGATATATTTTGATACTAAAATGGATGACGCGATATTCTGATGTAGTTAATATGAGACACATGGAAATAATGTATTTATTTTTATTGTAGTAAATTAGGAATTAGTAGGAATTGTTAAATCCACTATACGATCACAATAACTTTGATAGATATTTAAACTGTTTTTTTGTTAGTATATTACAGGGCAGATTAATGTAGATTGCTGTGGGAGTGGTATTTATATCCCGTCACTACTGATCATTCATCCATACTGTGTGTGTCCCATCATTGCAGCTTTGGAAATAAATTAACTATCCATTCATTGCTCCTTCCTGTGTTGACTCACTGACTTGAGAGAAGGGACCAGGAAGGTCACACTAGTTCAAACGTTAAACACACCTCCATCTCCATTAACTTCATCACACCTGCCCAGAACCCGGAGAACACACCTCCATCTCCATGAACTACATCACACCTGCCCAGACCCACTAGAACACACCTCCATCTCCATTAACTACATCACACCTGCACAGACCCACTAGAACACACCTCCATCTCCATTAACTACAACACACCTGCACAGACCCACTAGAACACACCCCCATCTCCATTAACTACATCACACCTGCCCAGACTCACTAGAACACAGCCCCATCTCCATGAACTACATCACACCTGCCCAGACCCACTAGAACACACCTCCATCTCCATTAACTACATCACACCTGTCCAGACCCACGAGAACACACCTCCATCTCCATTAACTACATCACACCTGCCCAGACTCACTAGAACACAGCCCCATCTCCATGAACTACATCACACCTGCCCAGACCCACTAGAACACACCTCCATCTCCATTAACTACATCACACCTGCCCAGACCCACTAGAACACACCCCCATCTCCATTATCTACATCAAACCTGCCCAGACCCACTAGAACACACCCCCATCTCCATTAACTACATCACACCTGCCCAGACCCACTAGAACACACCCCCATCTCCATTATCTACATCAAACCTGCCCAGACCCACTAGAACACACCCCCATCTCCATTAACTACATCACACCTGCCCAGACCCACTAGAACACACACCCGTCTCCATTAACTATATCACACCTGCCCAGACCCACTAGAACACACCTCCATCTCCATTAACTACATCAAACCTGTCCAGACCCACTAGAACACACCCCCATCTCCATTAACTACATCACACCTGTCCAGACCCACTAGAACACACCCCCATCTCCATTATCTACATCAAACCTGCCCAGACCCACTAGAACACACCCCCATCTCCATTAACTACATCACACCTGCTCAGACCCACTAGAACACACCCCCATCTCCATCTCCCCATCTCCACTCCACTAGCCTGTTCAACCTCTCTTTCGTGTCGTCTGAGATTCCCAAAGATTGGAAAGCAGCTGCGGTCATCCCCCTCTTCAAAGGGGGGGACACTCTTGACCCAAACTGCTACAGACCTATATCTATCCTACCGTGCCTTTCTAAGGTCTTCGAAAGCCAAGTCAACAAACAGATTACCGACCATTTCGAATCTCACCATACCTTCTCTGCTATGCAATCTGGTTTCAGAGCTGGTCATGGGTGCACCTCAGCCACGCTCAAGGTCCTAAACAATATCTTAACCGCCATCGATAAGAAACATTACTGTGCAGCCGTATTCATTGATCTGGCCAAGGCTTTCGACTCTGTCAATCACCATATCCTCATCGGCAGACTCGACAGCCTTGGTTTCTCAAATGATTGCCTCGCCTGGTTCACCAACTACTTCTCTGATAGAGTTCAGTGTGTCAAATCGGAGGGTCTGCTGTCCGGACCTCTGGCAGTCTCTATGGGGGTGCCACAGGGTTCAATTCTTGGACCGACTCTCTTCTCTGTATACATCAATGAGGTCGCTCTTGCTGCTGGTGAGTCCCTGATCCACCTCTACGCAGACGACACCATTCTGTATACTTCCGGCCCTTCTTTGGACACTGTGTTAACAACCCTCCAGGCAAGCTTCAATGCCATACAACTCTCCTTCCGTGGCCTCCAATTGCTCTTAAATACAAGTAAAACTAAATGCATGCTCTTCAACCGATCGCTACCTGCACCTACCCGCCTGTCCAACATCACTACTCTGGACGGCTCTGACTTAGAATACGTGGACAACTACAAATACTTAGGTGTCTGGTTAGATTGTAAACTCTCCTTCCAGACCCATATCAAACATCTCCAATCCAAAGTTAAATCTAGAATTGGCTTCCTATTTCGCAACAAAGCATCCTTCACTCATGCTGCCAAACATACCCTTGTAAAACTGACCATCCTACCAATCCTCGACTTTGGCGATGTCATTTACAAAATAGCCTCCAATACCCTACTCAACAAATTGGATGCAGTCTATCACAGTGCAATCCGTTTTATCACCAAAGCCCCATATACTACCCACCATTGCGACCTGTACGCTCTCGTTGGCTGGCCCTCGCTTCATACTCGTCGCCAAACCCACTGGCTCCATGTCATCTACAAGACCCTGCTAGGTAAAGTCCCCCCTTATCTCAGCTCGCTGGTCACCATAGCATCTCCCACCTGTAGCACACGCTCCAGCAGGTATATCTCTCCTGTCACCCCCAAAACCAATTATTTCTTTGGCCGCCTCTCCTTCCAGTTCTCTGCTGCCAATGACTGGAACGAACTACAAAAATCTCTGAAACTGGAAACACTTATCTCCCTCACTAGCTTTAAGCACCAACTGTCAGAGCAGCTCACAGATTACTGCACCTGTACATAGCCCACCTATAATTTAGCCCAAACAACTACCTCTTTCCCAACTGTATTTAATTTTTATTTATTTATTTATTTTGCTCCTTTGCACCCCATAATTTTTTTTTTCTACTTTGCACATTCTTCCATTGCAAAACTACCATTCCAGTATTTTACTTGCTATATTGTATTTACTTTGCCATCATGGCCTTTTTTGCCTTTACCTCCCTTCTCACCTCATTTGCTCACATTGTATATAGACTTGTTTATACTGCATTATTGACTGTATGTTTGTTTTTACTCCATGTGTAACTCTGTGTCGTTTTATCTGTCGAACTGCTTTGCTTTATCTTGGCCAGGTCGCAATTGTAAATGAGAACTTGTTCTCAACTTGCCTACCTGGTTAAATAAAGGTAAAATAAATAAAATAAATAAAAATTGTTACACCATGTAGGAGCAGTATAGACCTAGTCTGTTCATTATATACATCTACATGATGTATTGTTACACCATGTAGGAGCAGTATAGACCTAGTCTGTTCATTATATACATCTACATGATGTATTGTTACACCATGTAGGAGCAGTATAGACCGACAGTAGCTAGCTACTTATTTAGATATAGTTTGATTTAATGAAACTGCCTTTAATGTGCTGTAGTAAACATGTTTAATTTGCACTAATCAATAAACACATTCAGGTCTTTGTATGTCTCAATATAATAGTATTTTTTAATTAAATCCATGTAAATCCTTTGTCTCAAAGGATTTAAATCCTTTGTCTCAAAATAAAATATGATCCTCAACTGCGTTTCCCCTCCAGTCAGCAGGCGGCGATGTGCGTCTTTCAGGCGACGCTGCCAGCGTGACGTATAATCTAGTGGACGGTTCTTCAGAAACAGCTCGTCAACCACCTCGGTAGCTTGCTAGCCAACATAGCCGAAAGATTCAAGATATTTATACGATTTCGGTGTATATTAGCTACTGTGTTTCAGACACACTTCTGTGTCTAAACTTGTTACCCTGTTTAATTTAATATTACGTTATTTTGTATTAGTCAGCTTTAGTAGCTGGCTGGTTTAAGTTAGCAGGAGCCTAGTCGCTAATGATAGCTAACATCCACGACCATGAGCTCCCTAAACTACTCTCCTCCTGTTAAAGAAGATGAGGTCTGCTGGACGGAGAAAGAGGGTCTGTGGCAGAACATTGTTGTGAAAGAGGAGGAGGATGTTACAGTAAAACAAGTAGAAGGTGAGGCTGTTACAGTGAAAGAAGAGAAAGACGTTTCAGTGAAAGAAGAGAAAGACGTTTCAGTGAAAGAAGAGAAAGACGTTTCAGTGAAAGAAGAGGAAGACGTTTCAGTGAAAGAAGAGAAAGACGTTTCAGTGAAAGAAGAGGAAGACACGTTCAGAGTGAAAGAGGAGGAGGATGTTACAGTAAAAGAAGAGGAGGATGAGAAGGAGGAGGGGGAGATTACTGTCACATTGGAGGAAGAAGAGGAGGTTGGTGATCTGTTTAACACCAGTAAGTACCGTCTCTGCAGTCGTTGAACCAATATGCAGTAAAAGGGTTCTACACTTTAATGTTGTTCTGTAGGAATGGCTGAAGCTTCACTGTAACGTGTAGAACATCAAGAGTGGACCATCAACAAAACGTTAACAATTGATCAAATTTTTTATTTTTTATTTTTATTTCACCTTTATTTAACCAGGTAGGCTAGTTGAGAACAAGTTCTCATTTGCAACTGCGACCTGGCCAAGATAAAGCATAGCAGTGTGAGCATACAACAAAGAGTTACACATGGAGTAAACAATTAACAAGTCAATAACACAGTAGAAAACAAAGGGGGGGTCTATATACAATGTGTGCAAAAGGCATGAGGAGGTAGGCAAATAATTACAATTTTGCAGATTAACACTGGAGTGATAAAAGATCAGATGGTCATGTACAGGTAGAGATATTGGTGTGCAGAAGAGCAGAAAAGTAAATAAATAAAAACAGTATGGGGATGAGGTAGGTGAAAAGGGTGGGCTATTTACCAATAGACTATGTACAGCTGCAGCGATCGGTTAGCTGCTCAGATAGCTGATGTTTGAAGTTGGTGAGGGAGATAAAAGTCTCCAACTTCAGCGATTTTTGCAATTCGTTCCAGTCACAGGCAGCAGAGTACTGGAACGAAAGGCGGCCAAATGAGGTGTTGGCTTTAGGGATGATCAGTGAGATACACCTGCTGGAGCGCGTGCTACGGATGGGTGTTGCCATCGTGACCAGTGAGCTGAGATAAGGCGGAGCTTTACCTAGCATAGACTTGTAGATGACCTGGAGCCAGTGGGTCTGGCGACGAAAATGTAGCGAGGGCCAGCCGACTAGAGCATACAAGTCGCAGTGGTGGGTGGTATAAGGTGCTTTAGTGACAAAACGGATGGCACTGTGATAGACTGCATCCAGTTTGCTGAGTAGAGTGTTGGAAGCCATTTTGTAGATGACATCGCCGAAGTCGAGGATCGGTAGGATAGTCAGTTTTACTAGGGTAAGCTTGGCGGCTTGAGTGAAGGATGCATCCAATGACAATGTCTGAAATACTGTACTCCCCAATATCTCCTATTAGATTAGCCCAGAAGGGGCTATCAGCAGTTGTTACATCCATTTTGGGACTTACACATTAATGATATGTACCCATTGTTTCTTGAAGAAATCACTTATAAATGCCTCATGAGCTTAGGTCAACTGTCGTACCCCATCAGAACCCAAAATATAAGCTTTTTTTCACGACAATGTTCATTAGTAAATGTAAACACACTGTATATCCGCAAAACATGATTCATTCGAGTCTCATTTCTAAAACATTTAACATTTTCATTTAATTCTTTAAAAAAAATCTCATTTAGAATAAGTAATGTAACAAAATGTGTAAAAAGGGAAGCGGTCTGAACTTAATGAATGCACTAGGGCCCCAACTAAAACAAATCTTGGGTCAACCAAGAATCATCTTTTCTTTCTACCAACCGATTGGGAGAAATGTTATAAACGTGTATTTTTCCATATATAGACACATCCCATGTGGTTTTTAATAAAATAAACTATATGTACTGAACTGGTCTGATGCTTTGAGCACGCAGTTTGATTAAATAATTAAGACACACATATGACTCGGGAACCAGAGATCAAGATAGCCTAACCATCAGAAAAAAACTCTTCCTCCTCCCGCTGCTGCTGGCCTTCGTAAATTCTGACGTTATGCTCCTATAGTTTCTGGTAATAGACTACACCAGCAGTCGGCGACCTTTTCCATCCATCCTTTGGGTTCCTTTTGGCAAACTCCAAGCAGGCTGACGTGTATTTTACTGAGGAGTGGCTTCCGTCTGGCGACTCTACCATAAAGGCCTGATTGTTGGAGTGCTACAGAGATGGTTGTCCTTCTGGAAGGTTCTCCCATCTCCACAGAGGAACTCTGGAGCGCTGTCAGAGTTACCATCAGGTTTTTGGTCACCACCCTGACCAAGGCCCTTCTCCCCCAATCGCTCATTTTGGCCGGGTGACCAGCCGGAGGGGTATTAGGAGGGGTATTCCATAAAAAAATTATGGAGGCCACTGTGTTCTTGGGGACCTTCAATGCTGAAGAATTCTTTTGGTACCCTTCCCCAGATCTGTGCCTCGACATAATCCTATCTTGGAGCTCTACGGACAATTTCTTCGACCTCATTGCTTGGTTTTTGCTCTGACATACACTGTCAGCTCTGGGACCTTATATAGACAGGTGTATGCCTTCCAAATCTTACCCAATCAATTGAATTTACCACAGGTGGACTCTGAACAAGTTGTAGATACAGCTCAAGGATTATTAATGGAAACAAGATGCACCTGAAAGCAATTTCAAGTCTTATAGCAAAGGGTCTGAATACTTATGTAAATAAGGTATTTCTGTTTATTATCTGTTGTCATTATTGGCTATTGATGACACTCCTCTGAAACAAGATAGCCTAACCATCAGAAAAAACCTCTTCCTTAGCCTACACCTCCCGCTGCTGCTGGCCTTCGTAAATTCTGATGTTATGCTCCTATAGTTTCTGGTAATAGACTACACCAGCAGTCGTTATGCTCCTATAGATTCTGATAATAGACTACACCAGCAGTCGTTATGCTCCTATAGTTTCTGGTAATAGACTACACCAGCAGTCGTTATGCTCCTATAGTCTCTGGTAATAGACTACACCAGTAGTCGTTATGCTCCTATAGATTCTGATAATAGACTACACCAGCAGTCGTTATGCTCTTATAGATTCTGATAATAGACTACACCAGCAGTCAGCAACCTTTTCCATTTGGTGCCAAAGTTTTCTGTATCCAATGTTTTTTAACTGAGTCATCTTGCAATTCAAGATGGCGTAGCAGTGATGGCTGTTGTAAATGTTATGGGTTTTTTTCATCATTTTTTGTATATATTGCAAAATATTCCAATCTCTTTTTCCATGTTTAAATTAAATATACCTTCCGGCATCCCGCCTCACCCAATGTGATACGGATCTGCTTATTTTTAGACTTTATAGCTAGAACCTCCATCAGCAGCTAGCCATCAGAAGCTAACCAGCTGATTAGCTACTAGCTATTTGGTCATTGTTAGTCACTTCTAGTGGCCTTTACCTTTTTAGCTCAGACACCAGCCGCTTTTAGCCTGGATAATACCTGCCAGTCTGCACAGTGTAATATCAACCCTGAGCATATCAGACTGTTTTTCTCCACTACATCACCGTATTCTTGCCGTATTCCCGCTCTGGACCATTACACCGGATAATCGCAGCTATTGCTGCCACCAAGTGGCCCAGCCTCGAAGCTAGCCTTGAGCCAGGCTCATCTCCCAGCCTGCTCAGTGGACCCTATGATCACTCGGCTACACAGCTGATGCCTCCCAGACTCTTCACTAAGACGACTAGAAGCCACTACATCACCGGATTCCTGCCGTAAGCTCTGGATCTTTGCACCAGTGTGGCTATAGTGGCTAACGCCCTTGTTCCGAAGCTAGCACCAGTAGCCTCGAGCCAGGTGCATCTCCCGGCTAGCAAACAAAATTACTCCAGCTACAGTACCTCTTTTGCCAATTGGCCTGGGCCCTTTGTCAACACGGAGCCCCGCCGATCAATCACGACTGGTCTGCCGACGTAATTCTGTCCGATGTGCCCTCAACCGGCCTTTGCAGGACGTCCGTGAACGGCTTCCCTGGTTCATATATTCCTGTTCACTGGACCCTATGATCATTTGTCTACATAGCTGATGCCTGCTGGATTCCTAAAGATTGGAAAGCTTTCGCGGTCATCCCCCTCTTCAAAGGGGTGACACTCTAGACCCAAACTGTTAGACCTAGGTCCATCCTGCCATCCTGCCCTGCCTTTCTAAAGTCTTCAAATGCCAAGTTAACAAACAGATCACTGACCATTTCGAATCCCACTGTAGCTTCTCCGCTGTACAATCCTGTTTCCGAGCTGGTCATGGGTGCACCTCAGCCACGCTCAAAGTACTAAACGATATCATAACCACCATCGATAAAAGACAGCACTGTGCAGCAGTCTTCATCGACCTGGCCAAGGCTTTCGACTCAATCGACAACCGATCGCTGCCCGCACCCCCCGGACTAGCACCACTACTCTGGACGGTTCTGACAACAACAATTACCGAGGTGTCTGGTTAGACTGTAAACTCTCATTCCAGACTAATATGAATCATCTCCAATCCAAAATTAAATCTAGAATCGGCTTCCTATTTCTCAACAAAGCCTCCTTCACTCACAGTGCCAAACATACCCTCGTAAAACTGACTATCCTACCGATCCTTGACCTTGGCGATGTCATTTACAAAATAGCCTCCAACACTTTACTCAGCAAACTGGATGCAGTCTATCACAGTGCCATCCGTTTTGTCACCAAAGCCCCATATACCACCCACCACTGCGACCTGTATGCTCTTGTCGGCTGGCCCTCGCTACATATTCGTCGCCAAACCAGTTGGCTCCAGGTCATCTCTCAGTCTTTGCTAAGTAAAGCTCTGCCTTAACTCAGCTCACTGGTCACCATAGCAACACCCACCCATAGCACGCACTCCAGCAGGTTTATCTCACTGGTCATCCCCAAAGCCAACACCTCCTTTGGCCTCCTTTCCTTCCAGTTCTCTGCTGCCAATGACTGGAACGAATAGCAAAAATCGTTGAAGTTGGAGACTTATTTCTCCCTCACTAACTTTAAGCATCAGCTATCTGAGCAGCTTACCGATCGCTGCAGCTGTACATAGCCCATCTGTAAATAGCCCATTCAACTACCTACCTCATCCCCATGTTTTTATTGACTTTTTTGCTCTTTTGCACACCAGTATTTCTACTTGCACATCATCATCTGCACATCTATCTCTCCAGTGTCAATTTGCTAAATTGTAATTACATCGCTACTATGGCCTATTTATTCCCTTTCCACCCTACACCATTTGCAGACACTATATAGATATTTCTATTGTGTTATTGACTGTTCCTTTGTTAATCCCACGTGTAACTCTGTTGTTTTTTGTCGCACTGCTTTGCTTTATATTGGACAGGTCGCAGTTGTAAATGAGAACTTGATCTTAACTGGCCTACCTGGTTAAACTATCATTATTACATCATGGCCATCTGGTTAAATAAAGATTAAATAAATAACATTAAGAAAAATAATAAATATCGTAACTTTATTGACAACACCCAAATGGATACTGTCATTAATGTGGTTCTTCAATAATTAAACATCATTCTTAATACTGTAGCTGTTTAGTTAGTCACATGTTCATCTATCATCAGCTGATCCAGGAAATAATTTTCTGAATGATTGTCACATGACAAACATCAAGACATACAACAACAACCAAAGTGCTTCTTCATTCATTACTCTGGTAAAGACAGTTATGCCGTGCTCCACGTTGGATCCAACATCCCTACCGTGGTCATAATGTGTAGAGAACTGTTCCTTGTTGGATAGGCTATTGTACAACACACAGAGCTATTTTCCTTCATCTGTTGTTAGGTTAAGTTATGGGCCAATTTGGCAAACCGTGTACAAACCCTCAGCCAAAGAGCATTTTACTGGTTGAAGTGTTTTTTAAGTACGAAGCGGTTGATTTGCGATGATGACACAAACATTATATTAAGCAGGACATTCAAACGAGCATTACAATTATAATCCAAGGTAGTGTGACATGCACATAAGCAACCTGGAAATGGAGGTTACTCCCCTGAGTTTTCCCCCATTCACATTCAGAATACATTGTGAAAAACAAAAATCTTTGCCCACCATTTTTGCTCCAGGCAGATATACTACATCCATAACTATCGGTTTCCTCATTAGCAGGGAGGAGTATCTGCAATCAAATTGCATGTGCATCGCCCTCGTGCTGCAAGTTTAGCAAACACAGAAAGGGGCCTTGGAGACCAAAAGTCGTCTGGCACATTGCTTAGAGTTTCAACAACTTTAATAACTTATTTCTAGCCTACAATCATCGATTTTACTACTAATTTGAAAACAAGACAAAATATGACTATTCTTGCTCATTTTAAGACAATTGTCAAATAGTTTTTACATTCATTACAGACGTCAATTGTTGTACAACATCATGGCTACGCTGTTGGCATCACCTTTTACAGTGATTACCGCTGTTGTGGGCCTTTAATCATCTGTCTGACTTTGTTGTTCACACAGGAGAGATCCGGGACTATCGTGGATCCTCTGGGGAGTCTCAACAACCTCATGATGCTGACAAGGCAGAGAAGAGTCTCTCTAGATCAGAACACCTCAAAAAACACCTGCAGAGATCCACAGGGAAGAGAACTCACTGCTGCTCTGACTGTGGGAAGAGTTTCACCTCATCAGGCATTAAAATTCATCAGAGAATCCACACAGGAGAGAAACCTTATAGCTGTAATCAATGTGGGAAGAGTTTTGTTCAATCTGGCTCTCTGACTTTACACCAGAGAACACACACAGGAGAGAAACCTTATAGCTGTGATCAATGTGGGAAGAGTTTTGTTCAATCTGGCCAGCTGACTTTACACCAGAGAACACACACAGGAGAGAAACCTTATAGCTGTGATCAATGTGGGAATAGTTTTACTGCATCTAGCTATCTGACTTCACACCAGAGAACACACACAGGACATAAACCTTTTAGCTGTGCTCAATGTGGGAAGAGTTTTACTGCATCTAGCTCTCTGACTTCACACCAGAGAACACACACAGGAGAGAAACCTTATAGCTGTGCTCAATGTGGGAAGAGTTTTACTACATCTAGCTATCTGACTCCACACCAGAGAACACACACAGGAGAGAAACCTTATAGCTGTGATCAATGTGGGAAGAATTTTTCTACATCTTGCTATCTGACTTCACACCAGAGAACACACACAGGAGAGAAACCTTATAGCTGTGATCAATGTGGGAAGAGTTTTGTTCAATCTGGCCAGTTGACCCGACACCAGAGAACACACACAGGAGAGAAACCTTATAGCTGTAATCAATGTGGGAAGAGTTTTACTAGATCTGGCTATCTGACTTCACACCAGAGAACACACACAGGAGAGAAACCTTATGGCTGTAATCAATGTGGGAAGAGTTTTACTAGATCTGGCTATCTGACTTTACACCAGAGAACACACACATAAGATAAATCCTTACAGCTGTGCTCAATGTGGGAAGAGTTTTACTGAGTCTAGCACTGACTAATCACCATAGAACACACACAGGAGAGAAACCTTATAGCTGTGACCAGAGTTAATCTGGTAAAATATCAGAAAATACATACATGGAGTTGTTTTATGATATCAATGAATTAATGTCACAATGTGGTATGTTTTAACATTGTATTAGGAATATTTTAATAGTCTCAATGTAGAAGCCTAAATGTTTTCCCCCTCATCAATTGATTTCAACATGATATGGATTTTAGGCTCAGGGGAAAAATCCAGGCTCTGAAATGGAAGAGTACTAATTAATGTGATTTAACAAAAAAAGAGTTGTGTTACACTTACCACGTTGGCGACCCACTTGAATCAAAATGTAGCGGGCTGTTTTCTACAAATTGTCCTCTAACCAGGGATGTACACATTACTCCCAGATTCCGTGTGGTTTTTGAGCTGTTTGTTGTGCGCTGCCCCTAAGGGACTCCCAATCACGGCCTGTTATGATACAGCCTGGATTTGAACCAGGGTCTGTAGTGACGCCTACAGCGAGATGCAGTGCCTTAGACCGCTGCGCCGCTCGTGTGATAAAGGTGTGGGATTCTGGGTAATCCACAGCAGATTTATGGAGAACTTAAAAATTGAGTGGTTCTGGGATAGAAAGGTATAACATTGACATTACATCATTAAATCCACGTTTTAAATCACACATTAGCAATTTATGTTTTAGAAACTACTGTTGTTGGTTTGGTGTCAAATAAGCCTCTTTATATGTTATTTGCCAAATCTCTGTTTTCCATGTGGGTTTTATGCTAAAGATCCCTCTTTCAAGTTGGTATCTAACTGGAAAATGCATCTTCTTTAGGAGTGCTATTTGTACCCTGTTCACTACTGATCGTTCATCCACACTGTGGGGGCGGCAGGGTAGCCTAGTGGTTAGAGCATTGGACTAGTAACCGAAAGGTTGCAAGTTCAAATCCCCGAGCTGACAAGGGTCATTTAAGACAAAAGTATAAAGTATATGTTTTATAAACTCATGAACACCAGCCAGTTTATCAGCCCGGTTTTATTAGTTTAGGTGTATTATACTTCTTCGCCACCTGAGGGGGACATTGAGTAATTTTCCATGTCAATTTGATATATTTTGATACTAAAATGGATGACGCGATATTCTGATGTTGTGAATATGAGACATATAACAGTAAATTAGGAATTAGTAGGAATTGTTAAATCCACTATACGATCACAATGACTTTGATAGACATTTCAATCGTTTTTTTGTTAGTATATTACAGGGCAGATTAATGTAGAATTGCTGTGGGAGTGGTATTTATATCCTGTCACTACTGATCATTCATCCATACTGTGTGTGTCCCATCATTGCAGCTTTGGAAATAAATGAACTATCCATTCATTGCTCCTTCCTGTGTTGACTCACTGACTTGAGGGACCAGGATGGTCACACTAGGTCGATATCTAACTCAAGCTTCACCTCATGCTTTTCATGAACTGTGTAGTTGTGTTATCTAGTGGGAACCCGATAGCAGGGTAGGCTCTGGTGCCTTCTTGCCGTGGGCACAAAACAACAGAGGAAATTAACATGGTTGCTCCTTTTTGTTTTGTCAACTTTTCGGTAGGGATGTTACGTTTGATACCGGAGCTACGAGGCACGTGTCCAAATCGCTAAACAGTAAACTTCAAAGCAGTGTGCCGATGCCTGTATCACTTTATCAGCAGCACGTGATCAATGACGTCTGAAGATTAATTTTGTCCATCATTCTCTATGTCTCTGATCTTTTGATCTGCAAACACGTTTAGGTTTTGTTAGTTTGGTTGTAAATGGTCTCCGTGCTGGTTGGCTACACTGGTTAGGCTAATTGCTATTTGGCTAAATAGCTAACGTTAGCTGGCTGGCTGAGATAACTGCATACTGTATAGCTACCATTCTTTGATTATTTGGTTAGATGGCGTTATGTATTTCCAAAACATTGGTTTACTTTAATCACTCAAGTCATGATTGCAAACGATTGGTTCAATTTGAAGTAAAACATTTGAAGATATTTCTGTTGTAGTTTACATCATAGGTAATAGGCTGGTCCTCCATATTACATCACACCATCATAGGTAATAGGCTGGTCCTCCATATTACACCACACCATCATAGGTAATAGGCTGGTCCTCCATATTACTTCACACCATCATAGGGAATAGGCTGGTCCTCCATATTACATCACACCATCATAGGTAATAGGCTGGTCCTCCATATTACTTCACACCATCATAGGTAATAGGCTGGTCCTCCATATTACATCACACCATCATAGGTAATAGGCTGGTCCTCCATATTATATCACACCAATATAGGTAATAGGATGGTCCTCCATATTACATCACACCATCATAGGTAATAGGATGGTCCTCCATATTACATCACACCATCATAGGTAATAGGCTGGTCCTCCATTTTACTTCACACCATCATAGGGAATAGGCTGGTCCTCCATATTACTTCACACCATCATAGGGAATAGGCTGGTCCTCCATATGATATCACTCCTGACTTTATCATTCTAATGAATTCTGATTGGTTTTATGTAACAACTCCAAAAATAGAACAGTGAGGTGTAACTTTGAATTGGGACTTTAAAAAGAAATGTTGATCTTTTATAAACAATACAAAACATACAAACGATGACATCACACCTGCCCAGACCCACTAGAACACATCTCATTCTCCATTAACTCCATCACACCTGCCCAGACCCACTAGAACACACCTCCATCTCCATTAACTACATCACACCTGCCCAGACCCACTAGAACACATCTCATTCTCCATTAACTCCATCACACCTGCCCAGACCCACTAGAACACACCTCCATCTCCATTAACTACATCACACCTGCCCAGACCCACTAGAACACACCTCCATCTCCATTAACTACATCACACCTGCCCAGACCCACTAGAACACATCTCATTCTCCATTAACTCCATCACACCTGCCCAGACCCACTAGAACACACCTCCATCTCCATTAACTACATCACACCTGCCCAGACCCACTAGAACACATCTCATTCTCCATTAACTCCATCACACCTGCCCAGACCCACTAGAACACACCTCCATCTCCATTAACTACATCACACCTGCCCAGACCCACTAGAACACACCTCCATCTCCATTAACTACATCACACCTGCCCAGACCCACTAGAGCACACCTCCATCTCCATTAACTACATCACACCTGCCCAGACCCACTAGAACACACCTCCATCTCCATTAACTACATCACATCTTCCCAGACCCACTAGAACACACCTCCATCTCCATTAACTACATCACACCTGCCCAGACCCACTAGAACACACCTCCATCTCCATTAACTACATCACACCTGCCCAGACCCACTAGAACACACCTCCATCTCCATTAACTACATCACACCTGCCCAGACCCACTAGAACACACCCCAGTGGCGATTTTAGCATGTCAATCTTGGTGGAGTCTCCTCAATATTGTTTTAGATGCATGCCTGCAAGACACAACACAACAGTAATGTTGGCATGATCAGTCCAATCAAAGCTACCGTACATATAACGTGATTTGACGTAATTTTATCTGTGGCCAATGACCTTGAGCCTTCTTGGAAGGTCACTTGTCATATTAACTCTATGGCAGGATGCAAAGGGCTGACATTTTGGATGTCTACCTTTACTAAGGACATAAACTTCACCATGACGTAGTGTCCCCATGAGTGACAGAACACTGAGCCAAATACAGCGCAATGCTCCTATTTTTTGCTGGCTCGCCCCAACACCACAGAAAGCACTGAGCTAAGCTGAAACACCTGCAATTTGGAGCTGCCTTACTCAAGAAAACAAAAATATACCATGTGTGTATGCAAATGTATTAACTCAATGATATATATATATATTTTGACATTGTTTGTAACTGATGTGCAACACTTATTAATGCCAAAATAACATGCAAAACAGGCAAGCCCCCCCCACATGTTTATATATATTTGATTTCTTGGGGCAAAAAAATCTGGGGCTCTGCCCTGAATGACAGGTCGCCACTGACACACCCCCATCTCCAGCTCCTGCATCACTCTCCGCCACATGGCCTCAAACTGCACCATTTTATTTCTCTCCATCGCCCAGAACTTTACATTTTTAGATAATAAAGAATGTGACCTTTCCATTGAGTTAACAGTGGAAGATTGGTTGATTTCCAGTTTTTAATATTTAAGATGATTGATGAGAAAAGTATCATCCAACCACCGGGTATCTCAACACACCCTCATATTCCATGTCTTGAAATATGCAGACAGACGGATTAAAAGTAATTTTACATTGTATAACTGTACTTCTGACAGCCAACATTCTAACTCCACCCATAACTTTATGACGTCATAACATTCCCAGAAGGATTATTGAGTCATTGTTAGTTTTACACTTCAGACATGACTGCCGTTGTCCTGTAGAATTTCTGAATTTTGTCTCAACATCACAGGCAACGGGCTTGATAAAGACTTCCAAAAGTGTTTCGCAGTTTAAGATCAACTGCGTTTTAATTCATGGGGATTCTCCCTGTGCACCTGCCAATGTAAATCCATTAAATGAGACAAGTTACCAGACAGGACGTATTGCTAATGCTCTTCCCATTGATAACCTGAATGACAATTAACTTGTGGGTGGTGGTGGTGATGACGGCCTATTAGATGATGTCGTCCATCGGGATTCCCCCGAAGAAAGAAGACGCTCTGGATTGATCACTGGGGTCAGATGTGAAGGGGGAGGTTGATCATCAGGAGTCAAATGTGAAGGAGGAGGTTGATCATCAGTGAACCTCTAGGATTGTGGCTGGGCTGGCGTTTCCACTTCCAGCTTGGTCATATATTTTGGAGAGTATTCAGAACCGTTAACCTTTTTTGAGAAACAGACAAGTCCTCAACTGGCAGCGTTCATGAAATAGTACCCGCAAAACACCAGTCTCAACATCAACAGTGAAGAGGAGACTCCGAGATGCTGGCCATCTAGGCAGAGTTCCTCTGTCCAGTGTCTGTTATTTTGCCCATCTTAAACTTTTCTCTGAGATATAGCTTTTTCCTTGCATCTCTGCCAGTCATCCTGACATGACAATTCCACCAGCCATACTGCTCGTTCTGTGCATGATTTCCTGCAAGACAGGAATGTCAGTGTTCTGCCATGGCCAGCGAAGGGCCCGGATCTCAATCCCATTGAGCACGCCTGGGACCTGTTTCGATTGGAGGGTGAGGGCTAGGGCCATTCCCCCCAGAAATGTCTGGGAACTTGCAGGTGCCTTGGTGGAAGAGTGGGGTAATATCTCACAGCAAGAACTGGCAAATTTGGTGCAATCCATGAGGAGGAGATGCACTGCAGTACTTAATGCTGCTGGTGGCCACACCAGATACTGACTGTTACTTTTGATTTTGACCCCCTCTTTGTTCATGGACATATTATTCCATTTCTGTTAGTCACATGTCTGGGGATATTGTTCAGTTTGTATCAGTTGTTGAATCTTATGTTCATACAAATATTTACACATGTTAAGTTTGCTGAAAATAAATGCAGTTGATGGTGAGAGGATGTTTCTTTTTTTGCTGAGTTTATGTCCTATAATTTTGATGGACAAGTTTGCTTACCACCAAAAGAAAACAACTTCCATTTAACATAATAATCAACTACAATGCTTCACCTTCTACAATATAAACATGGTGTAGACTGGCTGTCAACAATTAAAAACAAGAAAAATACAAGTTTTTTCCCCACAAGCTTCTAGAACTCCCATCTTCCTAAAAACACACTAGCTTCTAGAACTCTCGTCTTCCTAAAACCCACTAGCTTCTAGAACTCTCGTCTTCCTAAAACTCACTAGCTTCTAGAACTCTCATCTTCCTAAAACCTACTAGCTTCTAGAGCTCTCATCTTCCTAAAACTCACTACCTTCTAGAACTCTTGTCCCCTTAGAACGAGTCCAAACAAAACTCATCTCCAATACAGAAAAACGTGTCAAAATAAATTGTGATCCATGGAAAAGCACTGGCTTAACGCAAAACACAAATATTTTTGACTGCCCACCCTTGAAACAATCAGCAACCAAGTTGTCCTTACCACCGACATGTCTGAGTTCAAGAGGAAACTCCTGTAATATCCGTAGTAACTTTCTACCTCACTGCAGAGCTTCTCTCTCTCTTCTCAGGGTTCACTCGATAGGCATATTGTAGGATCGGGGCCCAGTCTCCAATATCATTCTCTAGTACATTTGGGTTGGCACATCTGAGAATGATCCCTGATATTATAAAAGCAGGGCAACAATGTCAATATAATTGTACCCAAAAATTGTCAGTTGGTTGCATAAATAATTATGAATACTAAATGTTACATTAATTATAAATATGAAAACCAAATGTACACCCCTTTGTTAATATGTAATAATTAACATAATGGTGAGGCATGGAATAATAAAACATGTATCTGTTGTCAGGCTGAATGTTTGAAATATGAGGTGATTTGAGTCATGCTTCTTCAGTAGTGGAATAAAGACAATTAGCACTTGAGTGTTGTCAAGAAATGCTGGAGTGATGTAGGATTGTTAATAAAATTGATTATAGACCAATGTATTATACTGCGACCATGTGTATAGGCTGCAAGTACCTTGAAATTAAGTTGTTTTAAAGTCGTTGAAAAAAACAACCCAAAACAACATTTTCAACTTTCACATTCAACTACAACCGAAAGCATATTGGACGTTGGGCATAGCCTCCTTTTCAATGTCTTTCCAATTACATTTATTTTCTCCAAGTTTCCAAATCAATAACTGTCACAAGAATGTCTAGTTCCAATGATATGAACTCAAAACTCACAATCTACTTTGACCAATTCCCCAGTCAGACTGCTGGGGGTTGTAAGGCCCCTTCATAGATGAATTGGACAAAGTCCCAGAATTTCTGCAAAGGGTAAGTTCTTTATTCAGAGAGCTCCGAAACTCTTACAAGCACACAGCCTTTTATACCTCACATTTGGTCATATACATACCCCTACTCTTCTCAAACACTGTCAATGCTGGTTACAAGTCTTCTCCAACACATACATTGCTTATCATATCCTGAAACATGTTACATAGTCTACTGCAAGCCTAACGGTTTCTCCCCTCCCTGGGTGGGGAGACCTCCTTCCTGTTATCAGTTTTACAGTGGTCACAAGTTGTCTGTCACAAGCTGTCTGTTAACAGTTCCTCTTTTCCTTGAATGTCTCACTTGAATTGCTAAATAGTAAAGTCTTAACTTGTCCTACGCACACACATTAGAGAATTACAGTCGATTAATTCTAATTCTTTACACAGTTATACGTTTCAGGGTGGAATCCTTTAGTCATTACCTTAAACATAAATTCCATTTTCAATAACCAATATGCAGAAACAGTTTGTGATATATTGAAAGCCTAAACATAAAATGTGCTATATACACAAACATCTGCCACAATAATCATATTACTTGAATTTTTCTTAAACAAGCACCTGAAATAAACTGCACAAGCACCAGAAACACTGTTGTTTTGACAAGTAGCAATAAATCAATGATATCGATTAGGGGGGAAATCCGGTTGTACGTGCTGTTGAAACGAACACAACTAAAAAAACAAATGGAAATGGGTGATATATTTCAACTCACTGGTTAGAGGACAACCTGCAGAAGACAGTCAGCTACATTTTGGAGTGATGCATTCAAATGTAGGGGTCGCTAAACAAAGGAACGCAACACTTATTTGTCATCACTCATCAATATCATGTTGATATCAATTGTGCGAAAGGAGGGAGATGAGGTTGCACGTCCTGTTAAAACTAACGCAGCAAAAACCACACGGAATCTGGGAATAATGTGTACATCACTGGTTAGAGGACAACTTGTAGAAAACAGCTGGCTACATTTTGATTCAAGTGGGTGGCCAACGTGGTAAGTGTAACACAACTCTTTTTTTTGTCACTTTTTGTTAAATCTCATAAATTTTACTCTTTCAATTCAGAACCTAGATTTTTCCCCTGAGGATAATATCCATTTAATGTTGAAATGAATAGAACAGGGGAGAAACATTTAGGGTTCTACATTGTGACATCATTAAAATAATCCAACCATGTTAAAACATTCTACATTGTGACATTATTTCATCGATATCATGAAACAACTCCTTCATGTATTTTCTGATGTTTAATCAGAGATCTTTTATCAGAGTACTTCTTCCCACATTGATTACAGCTATAAGGTTTCTCTCCTGTGTGTGTCCGCTGGTGTATAGTGAGATAGCTAGATGTGGTAAAACTCTTCCCACATTGAGCACAGCTAAACGGTTTCTCTCCTGTGTGTATTCTCTGGTGTATAGTCAGATGGTCAGATCTAGTAAAACGCTTCCCACATTGATCACAGCTATAAGATTTCTCTCCTGTGTGTATTCTCTTGTGTAAATTCAGATGGTCAGATCTAGTAAAACTCTTCCCACATTGTTCACAGCTATAAGACTTCTCTCCTGTGTGTATTCTCTGGTGTAAAGTCAGATGGTCAGATCTAGTAAAACTCTTCCCACATTGATCACAGCTATACAATTTCTCTCCTGTGTGTGTTCTCTGGTGTAAAGTCAGCTGGCCAGATGAAGTAAAACTCTTCCCACATTGATCACAGCTATAAGGTTTCTCTCCTGTGTGTGTTCTCTTGTGTACAATGAGATAGCTAGATGAAGAAAAACTCTTCCCACATTGAGCACAGCCATATGGTTTGTCTCTTTTGTGTAATCTTTGATGTATTTTAAGTTTTACTGAAGAGTTTAATCTTTTACCGTAGTCAGAGCAGCAATGAGATTTCTCTCCTGTGTGTACTCGCTGGTGTATTTTAAGTTCTGATGAAGATTTGCAACCTTTCCCACAGTTAGAGCAGAAGTGAGATTTCTTCCCTGTGGTTCTCTGCTGGTGTTTCTTGAGGAGTTCTGATCTGGAGAGACTTTTCTCTGCCTCACGATGTTGTTGAGGCTCCCCAGAGGATCCACGATAGTCACATCTCTCTCCTGTGTGAACAACAAGGTCAGACAGATGGTCAAAGGCCCACAACACCCGAACTCCACTGTTTATTTGAGGTAAAAGGTGATGCCCAGAGCATCCCCATGAAGTTGTACAACAATTGACGTCTGTTAAATTATTTTACAATTGTCTTAAGACAGTCAAAAGCAGATGACCTTTGGTCTCCAAAATAGACTTTTAATACAATGTATTGCAAGCCGGAGTGGTCCGCGGAACACACACACTTTTTCAGAGCACTCGCTCTGATTTATACACATACAACATATGAGTCCATCCCACATGCAAATGAAGTTACATCCCAATCTGTGCATCCTGCTTGTTCAGCCCAATAACGCCCATATCTGCTTTCCGTCAGATTATAATGATGACAAGACCCTTGCTTTTTCCCTGCACTCAGCTTAATTCCTTCTTCTGTTTGTGTGTTATCTAGGGTCAGCAGACTGTGTCTCCTCTGTTTTTAGCGTGTTCAGCTATACTAAAAATACTATACATTCCTCTATGTTATCTGTTTGTGTGTTATCTAGGGTCAGCAGACTATGTGTCTCCATCTTTAGTGTGTCCAGTTGCCCTAGGCGCCTATGTGTCACCTTCCCTTCGTGTGGTCTGTTTTTAGCGTGCTCAGCTGTTCCATACTCTCATGGCCTCCTCTGGTCTCCTCTCCTATACAATAGACAATGCATTTTACCAGAATGGCAAATGCACTCTATAAGTGTGTCTCTCTCTTGTGTTACAGTATTATGTTCCTCTATATATGTACATCATTCTCCCATACTAGTTCCGACAATGCAGTAATAACCAACAAGTAATCTAACTAACAATTCCAAAACTACTACCTTATACACACAAGTGTAAGGGGATAAAGAATATGTACATAAAGATATATGCATGAGTGATGGTATAGAGCGGCATAGGCAAGATACAGTAGATGGTATCGAGTACAGTATAAAGATATGAGATGAGTATGTAAATAAAGCGGCATAGTTAAAGTGGCTAGTGATACATGTGTTACATAAGGATGCAGTAGATGATGTAGAGTACAGTATATACGTATACATATGAGATGAATAATGTAAGGTATGTAAACATTATATTAGGTAGCATTGTTTAAAGTGGCTAGTGATATATTTTACATAATTTCCCATCAATTCCCATTATTAAAGTGGCTGGAGTTGAGTCAGTGTGTTGGCAGCAGCCACTCAAGGTTAGTGGTGGCTGTTTAACAGTCTGATGGCCTTGAGATAGAAGCTGTTTTTCAGTCTCTCGGTCCCAGCTTTGATGCACCTGTACTGACCTCACCTTCTGGATGATAGCGGGGTGAACAGGCAGTGGCTCGGGTGGTTGTTGTCCTTGATGATCTTTATGGCCTTCCTGTGACATCGGGTGGTGTAGGTGTCCTGGAGGGCAGGTAGTTTGCCCCCGGTGATGCGTTATGCAGACCTCACTACCCTCTGGAGAGCCTTACGGTTGTGGGCGGAGCAGTTGCCGTACCAGGCGGGGATACAGCCAGGATGCTCTCGATTGTGCATCTGTAGAAGTTTGTGAGTGCTTTTGGTGACAAGCCAAATTTCTTCAGCCTCCTGAGGTTGAAGAGGCGCTGCTGCGCCTTCTTCACGATGCTGTCTGTGTGGGTGAACCAATTCAGTTTGTCTGTGATGTGTATGCTGAGGAACTTAAAACTTACTACCCTCTCCACTACTGTTCCATCGATGTGGATAGGGGGGTGTTCCCTCTGCTGTTTCCTGAAGTCCACAATCATCTCCTTAGTTTTGTTGACGTTGAGCGTGAGGTTATTTTCCTGACACCACACTCCGAGGGCCCTCACCTCCTCCCTGTAGGCCGTCTCGTCGTTGTTGGTAATCAAGCCTACCACTGTTGTGTCGTCCGCAAACTTGATGATTGAGTTGGAGGCGTGCGTGGCCACGCAGTCGTGGGTGAACAGGGAGTACAGAAGAGGGCTCAGAACGCACCCTTGTGGGGCCCCAGTGTTGAGGATCAGCGGGGTGGAGATGTTGTTGCCTACCCTCACCACCTGGGGGCGGCCCGTCAGGAAGTCCAGTACCCAGTTGCACAGGGCGGGTTCGAGACCCAGGGTCTCGAGCTTGATGACGAGCTTGGAGGGTACTATGGTGTTAAATGCCGAGCTGTAGTCGATGAACAGCATTCTCACATAGGTATTCCTCATGTCCAGATGGGTTAGGGCAGTGTGCAGTGTGGTTGAGATTGCATCGTTTGTGGACCTATTTGGGCGGTAAGCAAATTGGAGTGGGTCTAGGGTGTCAGGTAGGGTGGAGGTGATATGGTCCTTGACTAGTCTCTCAAAGCACTTCATGATGACGGTAGTCGTTTAGCTCAGTTAATATGTTTGTGTTATTGTCGCAAATAAACTGCTTTATACTTATAAAACACTTCAACCAGTAAAATGCTCTTTAGCTAGCTTTGCCATCAGCCTGGCAATGAGGGTTTGTACATTAAGTGTTTAACAAATTGGCCCATAACTTCACCTAACAACAACATAGACCTACTGTAGGACCCATAACTTCCCCGAACCACAATAACTACAGACATACTGGAGCACGTGTGTGTTGTACAATAGCCTATCCATCAAGGAACAGTTCTCCACAAATTATGAGCTAAGTATCTCTGTGTCCAAACAGACTAACGAGACCCTACAGTAAATCAAGCAGACAATAACACATTATAAACATCAATTTGTTAGGGATGTTGGATCCAAAGTGGAGCACGTCATAACTGTCATTACCAGAGTAATGAATGAAGAAGCACTTTGCTTGTTGTTGCATGTTGTGATGTTTGTCATTTGACTGTCATTCAGAAAATGATTTCCTGGACCAGCTGATGATAGATGAACATGTGACTGTAACTAAACAGCTACAGTATTAAGAATGATTTGTAATTATTGAAGAACCACATTAATGACAGTATTGATTTGGGTGTTGTCAATAAAGTTAAGGTGACTCTCGGTTAGAATCATTGGATTGAGCAAACTCTGAAATTATTTAGGATCTGTGCCAATGAAAACTGTTTTCCCAGCGTAACATAAGGAGACACTAAATGTTACGTAGGTAGAGTGCATTTCAGAGATCTGAATACAAAAAACTGTCCGACAGCAAGATCCAGTATTTAAGTTCCTCACATGACAAGCTTAACGTTATGACTATAACTAATGTTCCCTCTACTTACTGAACATACCACGGGGAAATACAATCATTCCCCATGCCGACGCAAACGGATACTAAATGAAAAGGCCCATGGCAGACCACCCAGACCTGACCCCGCAAGATGAGTCAGTTTTGTCAATTTATTCATTGTCTTTCGTTTGAAACACTCCTGCCAATGTTGAGTAAGGACGCACACCTAATTAGGCATATAGAAGTAGGACGAGTCTACCTGGCCTGCGCACAAATGTAGGCCTATAAATGTGCCCACTTGGGGATGTCTGATAGTATTTCTGATTGTCTTAACGCACCAACACTAATGAGTTGTGGAGCTTCTCAAAGCAAATGTATCTTCACCTCAAACAGCAAGTAAACAAAGTCTAATCAAAATCAATTGCAAATGAGAATAGTTCCTCAAAGTATTTGTACAATATTTCCAGCTCTCGCCCTTTCGATAACCACTCGGCATGAAAGGGAAAAATGTAATGCTCTGATCCAGTGGAAATGTCATAAAATACCTGATTACTTCTTAGCCCCTTTCACAAATAGCCGACAACTGTGTCTGTCCAGAACTCACTGGCACGGGAAACTGAGAGCCCAGAATATTTTATACAATGTTTCAAGTTCATTGTAGACAGGCCATGTGATTTATAGTATATTTATTTGCAATTCTTTTATTTGTTGGCTTTATGTAGACTATTTGTTTTTACATAGTTGGCAATGGCAATAAAAGTTACTTATAATTTTAATTTAGATAGAATGTAGATTAATCACAGACAATGATTTTGAGATACTATTATAAATTAAATGAAACTGTTCCACGAAAATGTGCATATGAAAATCATAACTGGCACGCAGATTGGTAGAAATGGTCAGATACATTTGGAGTGCAAATGTAGGTTGCCGACTACTTGTGTTGCCTATTACCGGCAATGTCAGAATTTACAAAGGCCTCCAGGAGTAAGTGGTTCGGTTAGTCTTTTCTCTTCTGGTTAGACTATATTGATGTAATGGCATGAAAATAAACTGGCTGAATATTATACAATAACTTATCAACAGCTCTAACAATTTGACCTCCACAGGAAATCTACACTGGTCATTCTAGAATATACTATATAGCCTAGAAACCTGGTTAAACTATCATTATGACATCATAGATGAATTCTAGAATATACTATATATCCTAGAAACGTGGTTAAACTATTATTATGACATCATGGATGAATTCTAGAATATACTATATAGCCTCGAAATTAAACTACAATTTTGACCTCTTTGTATTATTAGGGTCCTGATGGGGTACAACAGTTGAACTAAGCTCTTGAGGCATGTGTTATATTCTTCAAGAATCAATGACTATAAATAAATAATTTAAAAGTAAAAAAAATGGATGTAGCATTGCAGATTTCCCCTTTAACACCAAACATCAGTCCAACAACTGCAGAGTTTGTGACAGTACTTACTAGTGTTAATCAGGGACCGGTTTCTCAAAACCATCTTACGGCTAAGTACATTGTTAGAACCATTGGACGCCTGAATATGCTTTTGGGAAACCGGGCACAGATATCCAGTTTCCTCGTCTTCTTCCTCCTCCTTTTTGGATGTGACAGTCACCTCTTCCTCCTCCTCTTTCACTCCAAAAACCGCATCCTCCTCTTTCTCTTCCTCCTCTTCTTTTACTGTAACATCCTCCTCCTCTTTCACTCTGAACGTATTTTCCTCTTCTTTAACTGAGACGTCTTCCTCTTCTTCTTTCACCGTAACAGCCTCACCCTCTACTTGTATTTGTATTGTAACTTCCTCATCCTCTTTCACCAGAGCTTCTTTCTCCGTCCAGCAGACCACCTCTTCTTTATCAGGAGGAGAGCAGCTTAGTGAACTCATGGTCAGAGATGTTAGCTAGCTAGGCTAATGCTAACTTAACCAGCCCGCTAGCTGACTAATAACAACACCGTAAATAAATCGGATAACTAACTAGACGACAGTAGTGAGTTTAAAATACAGTGGCTAATAAACACGAAAGCGTCTAAAGAGCTTTATTGGTTCGTCTATTTTGTCTAGCAAGCTACGGAGGTATCTGATTAACTGTAGCTGCTGTTGAAAGAAGCGTTCCGTCCACTAGATTATACGTCCCACCAACAGCATCGCCTTAAATTCCCAGACCGCCATCTGCTGACTGGAGTGGGTAACGCAGTTGAGTAAAATGTACATTTTATCTTCAGACAACAAGTTAAAGTGTAGGAAGCATGAGTTTTTACTCACCAGTGTAACAATACAGTGTGGTTAAAGACTTAGTAAGCTAGTTGTAGTCACTTTATGGTTACCTATAAGAACAAACAGTTATGTTTTTTGCGTTATTACATATTTATTAACTTATTTCGGGAAATCTTCTAAACTACCCACAATGCACTAATATCCCAACATCATATGGATGATCAACTCTGTGCTACCGAGTTTGTATGCCAGTGTAACGACCGAAGTAAAGACAGTTTGAAGTTGGATATTAGACAGATATTCGCGCTTTCAAACCACTTGAGCCACAGGCTCCAAATAAGTGTCATGATGTTGGAAATATTGCGCACAACATTGCACAGTTCTTATTTTCACGATTTGGACATTAATTTTCTTTCCAAAGCTAATAAACATGTGGAAATGTGAGCAATATTTTGTATTCCTTGTTGAATTAGTTAGGGACCGTAAACAAAGTACAAACTTTTTTTACATTCAAATTTCAATAGGTCCTTGGTCATGTGATCTACTGACTTCAAACAAGGTTCAGAATGTCCACTGACTACCCTTCTATATTGCACACACTTTAGTTTGTCCATTTTCATCTCACATGGTTTTAAATTAAAAATTAAAAATTCAATAGCTCCTTGGTCGTGTGACCTATTGTCTGCTGACTACCCTTCCATATTGCACAGTCTGGTTTGTGTAGTGTAAAATCACAAGGTGTAACGTACATTTTTCATAGTTTCAAATTTACAATAGCTCCATGGTCATGTCAATTACACACCTAAGAAGCGTGCAGTGGATATACACCCACATTGCATAACCTCTAGTCATGTCTCTTCTATATTGTTGCACATTAATATTAGTTTGACAGTTATGGGGTTCAGTCCAGTGTTGTGTTTACCCTTTTCTTTAATGTTCATCTACAAAAATTGGTAGTTCTAATACTTATTTTCCCTGTTTTTTTTCTATTTCCCACAGTATTTCACAGCGAGAGACAGATAATTAATATCAACCATAAAAGAAAATGCCAAAGTACGAGAGTCATGCTATTAATTGTTCAAAGCAGGGATGGAGAGTTAGCTGGTGAGGTGGGCTGCAGTGGGTTTGCTGGACAATACAAATACTGAACAGGGATGGAGAGTTAGCTGGTGAGGTAGGCTGCAGTGGGTTTGCTGGTCAATACATATACTGAACAGGGATGGAGAGTTAGCTGGTGAGGTAGGCTGGTCAATACATATACTGAACAGGGATGGAGAGTTAGCTGGTGAGGTAGGCTGGTCAATACAAATACTGAACAGGGATGGAGAGTTAGCTGGTGAGGTGGGCTGCAGTGGGTTTACTGGCCAATACAAATACTGAACATGTAACCACAGTAATGGTGGCCAGAAAATCAATGATTAAAAATGTAACATTGACAAATTAAACAGAAAATGTAGACCTTTAATCTTTTCCAACATGTCAACAGACACTTAACTTCAAATAAGTATGAAACATTTCACCGTGTTAACTTCCTCTTTATCCCTGGTTGATGTACATGTCAGTGTTAACTTCCTCTTTATCCCTGGTTGATGTACATGTCAGTGTTAACTTCCTCTTTATCCCTGGTTGATGTACATGTCAGTGTTAACTTCCTCTTTATCCCTGGTTGATGTACATGTCAGTGTTAACTTCCTCTTTATCCCTGGTTGATGTACATGTCAGTGTTAACTTCCTCTTTATCCCTGGTTGATGTACATGTCAGTGTTAACTTCCTCTTTATCCCTGGTTGATGTACATGTCAGTGTTAACTTCCTCTTTATCCCTGGTTGATGTACATGTCAGTGTTAACTTCCTCTTTATCCCTGGTTGATGTACATGTCAGTGTTAACTTCCTCTTTATCCCTGGTTGATGTACATGTCAGAGCCTCTTCAGTGTGGATGGGGTAGAGCAGACATTTTCAACAACAAAGACTGCACTTCCAGTTTGTGTTCTTTACTCTGGTGAACTCTTTGGTCTTCATTCCGAGGCACAGCACATGGAACCCCCGTTGGCAAAACATTCAATCTAAAACAAAGCGGAACACGTTATAAGTAATATCAAATATCAATGCAGTATGACGAATTAGCCATCCATTGTGTTATATCATAAATTGTCTTACATGCCGTCACTGTTGTCAAAAGATTATAAACATGTTAAATGAAGTTACTAACCCAGTCAGTCTGGGCCACTTCCAGGTTCTTCATCAGTGGCACACATGAAGCAGGTTTTTTTAACTCTGAAATCATAGGCATGAACTGAACATATGGCTGTCCCACACAACTACATAAACATAAAGAATTTACATTTACTTTGAATTAAATGTCATTACATACCAGACATTTTTAGTATATCCTCAGCCATTTTTTTCTGCAGTTGCTCCATGTGTTTTTTGAAGGTTCCATATCAATTTGGGATGTTGGGGAAGTTCTGTGCAACTTCCTTGGCCATCTACACCAAAGAAATATAATAGAGTTTTTGACCTAATTGTCACATAACAGCTAACCATTCATTATTGAAAATATAACTATCAAACCTACATTACAAAGACCCCACAGCCGAAGGTGTCCTGCTGCATGGTGGGAGTTATTTCCCCTCCTTTCCACTTTAGGTCCACCCAGTCGTCTTTTCCATGGCAGGATCTTCTCATTTTGAAGTATTCTCTTTTTAATGTAAACATAATGGAAGTCTGATTAGTTATAGGCAAATGAATACACAACCCAAATGTGTATGCTGTTTTCACTATAATCTAGTAGTCATTTATTAGTAGAGGTCACTTCCTTTATGCCCCATTCTACACACAGACTAAATTATAGGCACTGAACCATTTACAGGACAATAATACAAGTAGCATATAGGATCCAACCCTCACAAAGTGAATAAATGTAGAGCGTTTGTAGACTTCAAGAAAAAAATATTAAGTGACAGTTTTATCAGTACCTGCTTAAAGAGTCATATCACAGATGACAGTGCCCAAAAGAGAATGAATTGTAAACACCAAAGTGTGTTTGTCAAAATAATATCTGAAAATGTCAGTTGTTGAACATAATACTTCTAGTTGCTAGAGCAACTTACTTAAAAATCATACAATGTGATTTTCTGGATTTTTGTTTTAGATTCCATCTCTCACAGTTGAAGTGTACCTATGATAAAAATTGCAGACCTCTACATGCTTTGTAAGTAAGAAAACCTGCAAAATCGGCAGTGTATCAAATACTTGTTCTCCCCACTGTATATATTTTTTATGCTTGTAAACTATTCTTTGACACATTTTGTCTTCCTTTGAAATTCTTATAGGACAGAACATGGACACAATGCAATTGGGATCAAGAAGGTACAGATATGTTGTAGGACAGCTGCATTTGAAGTGTACATTTAACCTACATAGCAGTCAATACAAACTGAAATCTATTAGCATACAAATGTGTGCAAATGATCTTTTCAGATCTTCTCAGAAATTATTCAAGTGCATGGAATGGATATAGACAAAAAGAGAATTGAAGGACTAGCAGAGGTAGAGAGGCGAGGCAGGGGTGAGAACACCATCCTGCTATTTTGACAGTCCATGAAGGACAATGCAGAAGAGGGATTTGCTCTTATTCCTTCCCTTTCTCTAATGTATTTTGTAATAAAATTAGCAAGTGTAGTAAGATCATTGCTTTACTTTACTAGGACTGGAGACCACAGCAGCGATCCTGCTCTTGCCCAACCTCTTCAAAGAGGACCCGAGTGGCCTTTATGTCCGTGACATGGTATACAAATTTACCAATCATCTGTTTCTTCATAAACATAGGTGTGCATGCTTATATAAAACTACAGCTGAACATTTGTTATGTTCTTTGTTAATTGTATGTGTATTAATCTTTTCTTACTTTTGTTGACACAGATTTCACCGCTCTTCACTCCTTTACTGCACATCGGTGGAAATCCATTTCACCAAGAGAGTGAAATCCCGCTGGCCTTTGATGGGGAGAACATCCACGCCCTCGAGGACGTCTCCATGGGACTTGGGGCTCTGCTTCGGCTGTATTTTTTAAATTTTCCCTTAAATTTCCCCAAAATGTCAGAAAAACACTTATGTTGTTAAGTTACTGTGTTCTGGGGGTAAGAGAAGTTGGGTGAAGTTACCAGGGCCAGTCATAAAGATGGCAAACTTCCTAACATAACTAAGTGAATATGATATACACACTAAAGCTGAAAAATCTGTATTTAGCATCAAGTCTACAATGTTGTTAGTTTACCTATGATTCATTTTTAATGTATGTTGTTTTTATTGTACATCATTATTTGTATATATTTTTTAAATGTCATGAAAAGCACTATATGAGGTAAATGTATTATTTATTATGGTCTGACATGTCCGCAGAAATGTTGCAATTTTGTAATGTGTTTTGTTTGGTAAATAGTTTTGTAAATATTCACATTTGTTGTGCCACTAAATAAACAATATTGTCAATATTGTCAATATTATTAAAATATGTTTTTATAATGGAGGGAGGGTGGACAGGGAGTTAAAAAATAAACCCCAAAAGGTTCTTTGAGGAACCATGATAAGGGGTTCTTCAAAGAACTTAGACGTTCTCACAAAAGGTTTTTCAAATAACTTTTTAGGGGTTCCCCCACAGTTTCAAATTGAAGAACCCCTAAAGGATACTGCAGGAACCTTTACCTTTTAGAGTGTATATTGATGAAAGTCACCTTGTCCGAGAGACATTTACGTAGTTATACACAGCCCCATTTGGGATGACTATTATGGGGTGAAATAGCGGCCACAACAGACAGGCCTGATATCGCCCTATAGTCCTTGGACGTCACGTGCTGAGGGGGTCTGACCAAAGATATTATATTTAGCTACACTTTGTAGTACATTTTTACACAATTATAAATGTTTCTGATGACACATAGCCCTTTTTCAAAGGGAGTCGTTGGTTTTTAGGGGCAGTCGCTTTTTAGCTTTTTGTCTGAAAGTATTTTCTCAACTGCGATACCGACTCCAGTCAGCAGATGACGATGTACGTCTTTCAGGTGATTCTGCCACTGTGACGTATAATATAGTGGATGGGACGCTTCTTCAACATCAACACTTAGTCAGACACTTTGGTTCACTCTAACTTTATGGAAAAATGTGTATTCATTAAATATAGTGTAACCGATGTGAAATGGCTAGCCAGTTAGCGTTTCAATCGGCGACGTCACTCGCTCTGAGACCTTGAAGTAGGTCGCGGCTTTTGTGGAGCGATGGGAAACGATGCCTTGAGGTTGGCTGTTGTTGATGTGTGCAGAGGATCCCTGGTTCGAGCCCAGGTCGGGGCGAGGAGAGGGATGGAAGCTATACTGTTGCAATAGCAACTCCTCTCATACTGGGAAGACACCACCCCCCCTGAATTTTCAGGCCTTAAGGGCAGTTTTATCTCAATTGTAGTACCGGGATGGAGAAAATCCAGTTAGCGTTTTATAGTCACCTCGTTAGGATAACTTATCCTAAAATGGACACACTCCCATCAGTTTCTGGGACAACTGCCCAGACTTTGTAGACTGTTTAATAATGCTTAAACCTCATCTTTATCCAATTATCCATTAAAGATACCAACGCAAAACCTACGTTCATCTACATATGGGTTGTTTAAATTGTATCTAATGATTATGCCAGTAATACTTCATCAAATCTCTAGTAATCAATATACCCACATACAATTCATCATATTTTCATATTCACAGAATCCATATAAAACGTAAGAAATTCTCAGCGACTTGCGACAACCATTCCATTTGCTTTTTGAAGAACTCTCCATAGCTACACAGCAGCTCTCCAAACATACTCCCAGCAGAATAAAAATATAAACTTTTGTTTCCCAGACAATGACCATAGGATCCTCAACTGTTCTCTAACCTTTCAGAGACCACGGCAAAATCAAGCCTCCCAGGAACTATAGACCTTCCGCTGCTTTCTAAAATATCATCCCGTTTATTATCTAATTTTCAATAATCTGAGTAAGCATATTTTTTACTATCCAAACGTCAGATTAAGCCTCATTTCCACATTCACACAACTCTCATATCAGTCACACAATGCTATTCCCAAACATACCTAATCAATTAGTTTTTCAACAATATTTTTACCTGCAGGAATATTTTCACATTTCTATCTCATGGTTCGTTCCTAGGATAATGCAACTCATACATTTATACTCAGAGCCTCCTGACTGGGCCCTGTTTACACCTCCACACAGGAATACACACTCCGAGCCTCCTGACTGGGCCCTATTTACGCCTCCAAGGTGCCCCCTCACATAGGAATACACACTCAGAGCCTACGAGGATTTTTTTTTTTTTTTTTTTAACTAGGTGTATAGAATCTGCTCGCTGCATCTCAGGTCTAAGGTGGGTCCATCTGCTCCGTTCCCGAAGTGTGGTCTCCATGAGATTCCAAGTTTGAGGGATCCCTCGAGGACGATTTACCCAGGTCGTCAGGAGCGGTCACCAAGTCAAGATTCACATTGCCAAATGTGGTTGTTAATTTCTTTAATATCAAATGAGAAGCAAACTTATCACACAAGTCAGATTTATTCTTAAACTAAATCTTTATTCACTTATTAATAAGGGAGCAGGTCAATACAACACACACACATATAAAGTGAATCAATTGAGTGCTCTACAATAATATTGGCTGGTCAACAAATCACCCCCAGATGATTCGTTGAGAGCCACGAGACAAAAGTACAAAGGTCTTTTATAGCTAAGATACACCCCTTTCAACCTACATGACCAACAACAGATGTATAGAACGGGTCACAAGGTTCAGATTTGTATGAAAGATACTTATAATTCTCAGCAGACAGTATCTGCTGTAAAAACAGTACTCTGTGTAGAAACCAGGGTCTGGCCCTGGGGTCATCTCTCCCTGGTACCATATAGAACAGAAACATTAACTCATAATCTGGAATACTGTCTCCTTAGGTTTTAATCACCCAAAAGACATTGTAAATCTCCTGTCAGTGTTTTCTCCCAGAGGCACATCCTCAGTAGAACACACAGACAATAGTTCTAAGAACCCTCTATTCTGTTACATAAAACAACCATGTGATACAATAAAAGTACAATAACATAATGTTGAAGTTTTGCTCTGTGTCCTCTGAAAGTTGACTAGTAACAACAACTGGGACCTAAAAGACACCCACCATGAGACCCACTAAATCTGCCCAAGAGGCAAACAAAAGAAAAACCCACAACAAACTTAAAAATTTGGTGGTTGAAGATATCCCTCTAGTGGTGTGGGTGCTGTGCTTTGGCAAAGTGGGTGGGGTTATATCCTTCCTGTTTGGCCCTGTCCGGGGGTATCATCGGATGGGGCCACAGTGTCTCCTGACCCCTCATGTCTCAGCCTCCAGTATTTATGCTGCAGTAGTTTGTGTGTCAGGGGGCTAGGGTCAGTTTGATATATCTGGAGTACTTCTCCTGTCTTATCCGGTGCCCTGTGTGAATTTAAGTATGCTCTCTCTAATTCTTTCTTTCTCACTCTCGGAGGACCTGAGCCCTAGGACCAGGCCTCAGAACTACCTGGCATGATGACTCCTTGCTGTCCCCAGTCCAGCTGGCCGTGTTGCTGCTCCAGTTTCAACTGTTCTGCCTGCGGCTATGGAACCCTGACCTGTTCACCGGATGTGCTACCAGTCCCAAACCTGCTGTTTTCAACTCTCTAGAGACAGCAGGAACGGAAGAGATACTCTTAATGATCGGCTATGAAAAGCCAACTGACATTTACTCCTGAGGTGTTGATCTGTTGCACCCTCGACAACTACTGTGATTATTATTATTTGACCATGCTGGTTGGTCATTTATGAACATCTTGGCCATGTTCTGTTATAATCTCCACCCGGCACAGCCAGAAAAGGGCTGGCCACCCCTCATAGCCTTGTTCTTCTCTAGGTTTCTTCCTAGGTTTTGGCCTTTCTAGGGAGTTTTTCCTAGACACCGTGCTTCTACACCTGCATTGCTTGCTGTTTGGGGTTTTAGACTTTAGGCTGGGTTTCTGTACAGCATTTTGAGATATCAGCTGATATAAGAAGGGCTTTATAAATACATTTGATTTGATCCAAACTCTTTTTTTGTTTGTCAATTTTGTTAAATCACATAAATAGTACTCTTCCATTTCAGAGCCTGGATTTTTCCCCATGAGGCTAATATCCATAACATGTTGATATCAATTCATAAGTGGGCACACGTTTAGGCTTCTACATTGTGAAATCATTACAATACACCTACTACAATGTTTAAAAAATTCTACATTGTGACATTAATTCAATGAAATCATGAAACAACTACTTCATGTATGTATTTCCTAATATTTGATCAGAGATCTTTTATCAGATTATCTCTGGTCATAGCTATGAGATTTCAATCCTGTGTGTTCTCTGGTGTTGAGTCAGATGGCAAGCTTGAACAAAACTCTTCCCACATTGACCACAGCTATAAGATTTCTCTCCTGTGTGTATTCTCTGGTGGTGTATCAGGCTGTGTGACTGAGTAAATCTATTCCCACACTGATCACAGCTATAAGGTTTCTCTCCTGTGTGTATTCTCTTGTGCACTGTCAGATCTCCAGATCGACTAAAATTCTTCCCACATTGATCACAGCAATAAGATTTCTCTCCTGTGTGTGTTCTCTGGTGTAGAGTCAGAGAGCCAGATGAAGCAAATCTCTTCCCACATTGACCACAGCTATAAGGTTTCTCTCCTGTGTGTGTTCTCTTATGCACTGTCAGATCTCCAGATCGACTAAAACTCCTCCCACATTGACCACAGCTATAAGGTTTCTCTCCTGTGTGTGTTCTCTGGTGTAGAGTCAGAGAGCCAGATGAAGCAAATCTCTTCCCACATTGACCACAGCTATAAGGTTTCTCTCCTGTGTGTGTTCTCTGGTGTAGAGTCAGAGAGCCAGATGAAGCAAATCTCTTCCCACATTGACCACAGCTATAAGGTTTCTCTCCTGTGTGTGTTCTCTTGTGCACTGTCAGATCTCCAGATCGACTAAATCTCCTCCCACATTGACCACAGCTATAAGGTTTCTCTCCTGTGTGTGTTCTCTTGTGCACTGTCAGATCTCCAGATCGACTAAAACTCCTCCCACATTGACCACAGCTATAAGGTTTCTCTCCTGTGTGTGTTTTCTGGTGTCGAGTCAGGTTGCCAGATGTAGCAAATCTCCTCCCACATTGTCCACAGCTATAAGATTTCTCTCCTGTGTGTGTTTTCTGGTGTCGAGTCAGGTTGCCATATGTAGCAAATCTCCTCCCACATTGATCACAGCTATAAGGTTTCTCTCCTGTGTGTGTTCTCTGGTGTTGAGTCAGGTGGCCAGTTGTACAAAATCTCTTCCCACATTGATCACAGCTATAACGTTTCTTTCTTGTGTGTGTTCTCTGGTGTACTTTCAGAGAGATTAATGTTGTAAAACTCCTCCAACATTGATCACAGCTATAAGGTTTCTCTCCTGTGTGTGTTCTCTGGTGTTGAGTCAGGTGGCCAGATGTAGCAAATCTCTTCCCACATTGACCACAGCTAGAAGATTTCTCTCCTGTGTGTGTTCTCTGATGAATTTTAATGCCTGATGATGTGAATCTCTGCCCAGAGTCAGAGCAGCAGTGAGATTTCTTCCCTGTGGGTCTCTGCGGGTGTTTATTGAGGTGTTCTGATCTGGAGAGACTCTTCTCTGTCTCCTCAGCATCATGAGGTTGTTGAGGCTCCCCAGAGGATCCACGATAGTCACGTCTCTCTCCTGTGTGAACAACAAAGTCAGACCGATGATTAAAGGCCCACAACAGTGGTAATCCAGTGTAAAAGTTGATGCCAACAGCATAGCCATGATGTTGTACAACAATTGATGTCTGTAATGAATGTTAAAATTATTGTCTTAAAATGAGCAAGAAGTCATATTTTGTCTTGTTTTCACATTAGTAGTAGCATCTAAGATTGTAGATTAGAAATAAGTTATTCATGTTGTTGAAACTCTAAGCAGTGTGGTAGAAGACTTTTGGTCTACAATACAGGCCCCTTTGTGTTTTCTAAAATTGAGGCACGAGGGCAATTTCATTGCATAAACTCCTCCATGCTAATGAGGAAACCACTAGTTATGGATGTCGTATATCTGGTGTGACAAGAGATTAAAAGAATCTGCCCACTCCATCAAGCAATGGGGACAGCAACACAAGGCATTCACAGGACCTCATGGAACCATGGACCACACCTGCAGAAACTGGACAACAGGGGGAAGCAGAGGAGATACCTATCATAGACTTCTCCCAGCTGACGCTTGACATGCCACCTACGCCGCCTCAAGTGGTAGAAACAACCAGCTGGTATCATTAAGTAGAATCAGCCAACAGTAACACGGAAGCAGCAGAATGGGAGTTAGTAGTGCATGACCTAGATTTAGAATAAGAAGCTTCCATTTAGACACAGGTCTAAGATGACGTAATAAGCAATCTACCATCCCAGTGTAAGCACTCAGTGTAAGCAATCTACAGTCCCCGAGTAAGCACTCAGTGTAAGCAATCTACAGTCCCCGAGTAAGCGGCCGGTGCAAGCAGCAGGGCAGTGTCAGTGTGAAAGTGTGGTTTAGCCACAGCTCCAGAAACTTGCGAACTTCCCCTGTAAAAAGGTATATATGGCAACTGCACCGCCCTCAACCGTAAGGCACTCCAGAGGGTAGTGAGGTCTGCACAACGCATCACCGGGGGCAAACTACCTGCCCTCCAGGACACCTACACCACCCGATGCTACAGGAAGGCCATAAAGATCATCAAGGACATCAACCACCCGAGCCACTGTCTGTTCACCCCGCTGTCATCCAGAAGGCGAGGTCAGTACAGGTGCATCAAAGCTGGGACCGAGAGACTGAAAAACAGCTTCTATCTCAAGGCCATCAGACTGTTAAACAGCCACCACTAACATTGAGTGGCTGCTGCCAACACACTGACACTGACACTGACTCAACTCCAGCCACTTTAATAATGGGAATTGATGGGAAATGTAAATATATCACTAGCCACTTTAAACAATGCTACCTTATATAATGTTACTTACCCTACATTATTCATCTCATATGCATACGTAGATACTGTACTCTATATCATCTACTGCATCCTTATGTAATACATGTATCACTAGCCACTTTAACTATGCCACTTTGTTTACATACTCATCTCATATGTATATACTGTACTCAATATCATCTACTGTATCTTGCCTATGCTGCTCTGTACCATCACTCATTCATATATCCTTATGTACATATTCTTTATCCCCTTACACTGTGTATAAGACAGTAGTTTTTTTGGAATTGTTAGTTAGATTACTTGTTCGTTATTACTGCATTGTCGGAACTAGAAGCACAAGCATTTTGCTACACTCACATTAACATCTGCTAACCATGTGTATGTGACAAATAAAATGTGATTTGATTTAAAGAGAACAGAGATCATAAGAGAGGCAAGATCCTCACTGACATATGAGAAAGACTTCATATGGAGAATCCTCATAGGTAAATTTACTATTGCACTATACGCTTTTTGTTAGACGAGAACCATATTTGAAACACAGGGGTCTTGACACCTCTTGATCACAGACAAAGCGGCAGTAAAACAGTGAGACATCAAGTACAGATGTGATTAGCAATACAAGGAAACAGCCAAGTACCAGTTACAATATATTGAGTCCATACACAGAGTTGGAAGTGCATTAGGATATTGGAATTCGGAATCTAGCGTTAGTGCTGTGAGAATACCAATGACCAATTAAAGAATATTTGGGGCAGCAAGGTAGCCGAGTGGTTAGAGCGTTGGACTAGTAACCGAAAGGTTGCAAGTTCGAATCCCCGAGCTGACAAGGTACAAATCTGTCGTTCTGCCCCTGAACAGGCAGTTAACCCACTGTTCCTAGGCCGTCATTGAAAATAAGAATTTGTTCTTAACTAACTTGCCTAGTAAAATAAAAAACTGTCATTGTGTGTCAAAATATATACCAATACTAGTTTCCAAGTGACTACTAGCTGACGAGCATAATAACCAATAGAAGAAGTTATTAGGTATTGATATATACAGAGGTAAAAGAAACTTGAAGGTAAGGAATTATAGGAGGAATCCATAACACTCCGAATATTTAAATAGGAGTATATCTATCCAAGGCCTCATACTAGACCAGAAAATAAGGGAGTGACAACGTGAACGAAGGAACAAACCCAACTCACACGAAGGGCCATTACGAAGAAACAGAAGGGTTCGGCCCTTGTTACACTGCAGTAACTAAAAGCCTAAAGTCCTCTGCCTAGCCAGAGGACGGGGTAGAGGCATTTGCTGCAGGTATAAGGCAAAAGTCAGCAACTATCATTATGACATCATGGATTAATTCTAGAATATACTATATAGCCTAGAAAACTGGTTAAAATATCATTATGACATCATGGATGGCCAGTCCTTGTCTTCATAGTGTATTGAATTCAGGGGGAGGGACTGAGCTGAACTCAAACCTGGGTCCAGCGACTGTCAAGTCAACACCTTATAACTGTTACGCCAAGATGTCTGAACTTCTTGACGAGGTCGCTCGGTGTTGGGTTATGGTTTCTACAATATCGTTCTCTATGAATTTGAGAGTGGTTACACTTCTCCTTCCCCCATCCCTCAGCTGTTTACCAAGTCTCTGGGCAGCCATTTTGTTGTGGTTTAAAAAAAAAAACACAATCCAGCAATCTGCAGTTCAAACAATAACAAATCTGTCATTTCACCACTGTTTTGGTAATAAAATGATTATGGGGTTGGAGAAATGTAACTACAGACAGACCTATGGATGCAAGGCCTGACCATCAATGATATCAACATTATAGTTTTAACCATGTTGAGGCAGCAGGGTAGCCTAGTGGTTAGAGCGTTGGACTAGTAACCGGTTGCAAGTTCACATCCCCGAGCTGACATTTGGAGGCGATACAGTGTTTATTTACATTGTTTCTAAACATGAAAGTAAAACAAGCTTATTCTGGGTTCTGATGGGGTACAACAGTTGAACTAAGCTCATGAAGCATGTGTTATATTCTTCAAGAATCAATGGCTATAAATAAATTATTTAAAAGTCATAACATGAATGTAGCAATTGCAGATTTCTGCTTTAACACCAAACATCAGTTCAACAACTGCAGAGTTTGTGCCTCTGTTGTTAAGACAGTACTTACTAGTGTTAGTCAGGTTACGGTTTCTCAAAATCACATTTTGGCTAAATTCATCATTAGAACCATTGGATGCCTTAAGATGCATTCGGAAAACCGGGCCCAGATATCCAGGTTCCTCTTCTTCCTCCTTTTTCGATGTAACAGTCATCTCTCTCTCCTCCTCTTTCACTCTATAAACTGCATCCTCCTCTCGTTTTACTGTAACATCCTCCTCCTCTTTCACTCTGAACGCGTCTTCCTCTTCTTTCACAGTAACGGCCTCTACTTCTTCTTCTTCTTCTTTAGCAGAAGGAGAGTAGCTTAGTGACCGCATGGTCGCGGATGTTAGCTATGCTAATGCTAACTTAACCAGACTGCTAGCTGACTAATAACAACAACGCCGTAAATATTAAATTAAATCGGATAACTAACTAGACAAAATAAGTGTCTTTAAAATACAGTGGCTAATAAACACGAAAGCGTCTGAAGAGCTTTATTGGTTCAGCTTTTTTTGTCTAGCAAGCTACCGAGGTGGATAACTTACTGTTGCTGGTGAAAGAAGAGTTCCGTCCACTAGATTATACGTCACATCCAACAGCATCACCATAAATTCCCAGACCGCCATCTGCTGACTGGAGTGGGTAACGCAGTTGAGTAAAATGTATATTTTATTATCAGACAAAAAGTTAAAGGGTAGGAATCAGGAACATCGCTAGAACTAAAATATATATTAGCCCCCACTAAATAAATCAATATCAGTCCATATATTTTTTCTGTGATTTCTTTTTTTTCGTCAACCGTTCCATCGCATCTTAAACTTAATATCGGTTCGGCACTCGGACCGGGGGAGGCTGCTGCTGCACTCGTGACTGTTGGACTTTCTTCAGCAAAGATGGTGGAAAGAAATACGAGGAGAGAGGGGTACCCCTACACAGACCTGAAATGGATCAATGATTGCCAGCAAACCAGGCGGTCATTTTGTAAAACAGTGGATGTATAGAATCTAGCTAGTTGAATAATTTACTGCAAATTGAATGTACAATTTTGTAAGCTTGCCTTGCTAGATGAAATCGCGTAGATTGCTATGTTCTTGTTATTCTTGTTCTTGCTTATTATGCAGTGGATGATTAAAATCCCTGTATGCCCATGGATGTGTAACTAGCAATCTAGCCTTTCTTTTTATGTACCCAAACGTTTGGTATACATATTAGTTCAGAACCTAGCTATGAACCTCAACTATCATAGCCAGTTGTATCAACTTCAAAACAGCCTGAATGACATTAATGAAGCCTATGGATTGAGAATAATATATTATCATGTTGTACCAAGAATGCAAGTCGTATATACATGTAGTTATTACCATGCATGAGATCCCCACATTGTAGCCTGTACATTTAATATATTCACTGATCATGTACTCTACCTTGGCAAATTAATGTGCAGTTTAGGTATGAATGTCTTTGAGGTGATCAAATTCCTGTCTTTGAATGACGCCGTGTCTGCATGTATGTATTACAATTATACAGTGTTTACCAATCTTGGTCCTGGGACATCAATGGTTACACATTGTAACTAATAGACTACAAACAGGATTTAACTAGTTAATTCAGAAATATAATGTTAAAAAAACACTACACTCCACTTCCTATGCATCATGTAAATACTCTTAACACCGGTTCATCTCAACATCTAATGCCCTTCATCTGCATTGATCTGGTAAACACAGGATAGGTGGAGTATTTCATCACATTACACTATATTTCAACCAGTAGAGAATGGGAAACACTTTATTGAAAAGCTCATTATCCAAGTGTTATAAATACAAGTTCAATCTGTATTTCAATACACATCTGTTGTGAATTATAAAAACAGGAAGAAAGAGGAGGAGAGAGAGGTGTTAAAGACAGAAAGGGAAAGAGGTAAACACATAGGAGCAGGGAAGGCAGCACGTGATTAATGAATCACAGTGCTACATAAATGTTCTCTCAGTTCATCACAATTACATAATAGTGTCTCTTCTCTAGACAAACAATATAGCGTAGTTTTAGAAATAATGAAGTGTCTTACTATTCTCCATGGTTGGCCCTCTTGCCTATTCTCTTGACGGTGGAAGGAGCCACAGTTATACACCTGAACCTGCTTACTGCACAACACAATCCAACAATCAGATCGATACATGTGTGTAGGTGTGGGTTATAGGGTGTCCAATCGTTCCACATTTTGTCAATATGGGTGATTTAAAATAGCCTGTTTTGTTTTTGCACACCCTTGTTGGACCCCATCCTTGAAACATCCTGCAGAGCAGCAGACTCCTCCTCTGGGACACGGCGGCGAGCTGCAGATCCCCTCCTGGTCCTCGTGTCCATCCTCATGACGTTACGCAGGACACAGGTAGCCTTCACACACCTGAATTCCTCCAGGAGGCAGTCCCAGATGACCCTGGTCACCCAACCTTGCAATGCCCTACACGGTAACTGTCGGCAACCGTTTTGAAGGAACCTCCAGTTTGCTTATTTATATTCAGTGGCCTGACTGCATCCAGACTGTCAAAGGTCCGTCCTGGTAGATCTGAACCTAATGCAGTTTGGAGTGATCAGATGACAGGAGTCACATTTAGGTGCCAGGTGTAACTGAGGCTGTAGATGCTCCATATCCACTACTTTGAGTGTTGTATGTAAATCAAATCCAATTTTATTTGTCACATACACATGGTTAGCAGATGTTAATGCAAGTGTAGTGAGTTTTAGGATTCTATTGAAAGAAAAATGATTTTTTTTAAATAACATGATGGTGTATTATTATTTAGAAATACGTGTTTTTTCTTGTTTTTAATTGTTGACAGCCAGTAGACACCATGTTTATATTGTAGAAGCATTGTAGTTGATTATGTGAAATGGAAGTTTTCTGTTGGGGGTGAGCAAACATGTCCAACAAAAATATAGGATATATTTGTTGTCTACAGGGGGAAGGTGCTACAGGCTTTGGTTTTTTCCATTTATGTTTTGAGGTTGGACTTTAGCACGTATAGCTTGTTAGCACGTAGGGTGCACTGATTGGTGTCACTTCGTTAGTATGTGTTTCACCTGAGCTGGTCCAGGTTCTATTTAAGAGTGTCTGGTCCAGTGCTCAATTTGTCTTGATAGATGTGGAGAGTCAACACCTTTAGTTTATCCACCTTTTTGGTTTGCTTCCTGTCTTTAAGTTTGGTGTGGGTTTTTCTTTTGTTTTCCTCTTAGGCGTGTTTAGTGGGTCTCATGGTGGGTGTCTTTTAGGTCCCAGTTGTTGTTACTAGTCAATTTTCAGTCGACACCCTCAGTGTCTTTCAGAACCCCTCCTAAAAAACAAGCTAAAATGTTTTGGTTGGATATTGCATCCAAATAATATTTTAATCAATGGCATTTCCTAAGAATGCTCATTAGTCTTTCAGTTATTGTTTGTGTACTAAATATTTCTGTTTATTTTCATTGTTTTTTCCTGTGAACCCGTTGGTTTGTATCCGTGTCTGAAATGTGCTGTATGAATAAAGCTAGATTTGATTTGAACATATTGTAAGACAAATGAACCCAATGACTGGCAATCAACAGACTAGCAAAACCAATGAACAAATATCTCCCACTATGTTAAAATAGTGCATGTGTTTACATACCCTACATTACTCATCTCATATGTATATCTATATACTGTACTCTATATCATCTACTGCATCTTTATGTAATACATGTATCACTAGCCACTCTAAACTATGCCACTTTGTTTACATACCCTACATTACTCATCTCATATGTATATACTGTACTCGATACCATCTACTGCATCTTGCCTATGCCGTTCTGTACCATCACTCATTCATATATCTTTATGTACATATTCTTTATCCCTTTACACTTGTGTGTACAAGGTAGTAGTTGTGGAAGTGTTAGGTTAGATTATTACTGCATTGTCAGAACTAGAAGCACAAGCATTTTAGCTTCCAGAACTCTCATCCCCTTGAAAAAAAAAAAAAAAAAAAAAAAACTCTCCAACGAGTCTCCAATACGGAAAAATCGTGCAGTCAAAATAAATTGTGATCCATGGCAACGCACTGGCTAAACGCAAAACTGGTTGACTGCCCACACTTGAGACAATCAGCAACCAACTCCTGCGATATCCGTAGTAACTTTCCACCTTAATTCTCGCTCTCTTTTCAGGGTTCACTCAATAGTCATGTTGTTGGATCGGGCCCAGTCCCCAATGTCATGCATTTGGGTTAGCACATTGGGAATGAATCCTGATATTCTAAAAGCAGGGCAACATTGTCAATATAATTGTACCCAAAAATGGTCAGCTGGTTGCATAAATAATTATGATTACTAAATGTTAAATATGAAAATCAAACCCAAATGTACACCCATTTGTTAATATGTATTGGCAATACTTCACTTAAATGGTGAGGCATGGAATAATAAAACATGTTTATTTTGTCAGGCTGAATGTTTGAAATATGAGGTGATTTCAGTCATGCTTCTTCAGTAGTGGAATAAAGACAATTAGCATTTGAATGTTGTCAAGAAATACTGGAGTGATGTCAGATTGTGAATAAAATTTATTATAGACCAATTTATTATACTGCTTTCATGTGTGAAAATACAAACATCTGCAACAATTATTATATTACATGTATTTTTTAAACAAGCAGCTTTTTCAACTAGTAGAAAACCGCTGGCTACATTTTAAAGTGCTGCATTTTGATTAAAGTGGGTCACCAACGCAGTAAGTGTAACACAGCTCTGTTTTTGTTACTCACTTTTTGTTAAATATTTAAAATTCAGAGCCTGGATTTTCCCATGAGGCTAATATCCATATCATGCTGCAATCAATTGAACAAGGCAAACGATAAGGTAGAACATCATTAAAATACTCCTACTACAATGTTAAAACATTCCACATTGTGACATCATTAAAATACTCCCACTACAATGTTAAAACATTCTACATTGTGACATCATTAAAATACTCCTACTACAATGCTAAAACATTCTACATTGTGACATCATTAAAATACTCCTACTACAATGTTAAAACATGATACATTCTGACATTATTTCATTGATATCGTGAAACAACTTCTTCATGCATGTATTTTCTGATGTTTGATCAGAGATCTTTTATCAGAGTATCTCTTCCCACATTGATCACAGATATAAGGCTTCTCTCCTGTGTGTGTTCTTTGGTGTGAAGTCAGGTGGCTAGATTTAACAAAACTCCTCCCACATTGATCACAGCTATAAGGTTTCTCTCCTGTGTGTGTTCTCTGGTGTACTGTCAGATTGCTAGATTGAACAAAACTCCTCCCACATTGATCACAGCTATAAGGTTTCTCTCCTGTGTGTGTTCTCTGGTGTAATGTCAGATGGCTGGATGTAGTAAAAGTCCTCCCACATTGACCACAGCTATAAGGTTTCTCTCCTGTGTGTGTTCTCTGGTGTGAAGTCAGCTGGCTAGATTGAACAAAACTCCTCCCACATTGATCACAGCTATAAGGTTTCTCTCCTGTGTGTGTTCTCTGGTGTACTGTCAGATGGCTAGATGTAGAAAAAGTCCTCCCACATTGACCACAGCTAAAATGTTTCTCTCCTGTGTGTGTTCTCTGGTGTAATGTCAGACTGCTAGATGTGGTAAAACTCCTCCCACATTGACCACATCTATAAGGTTTCTCTCCTGTGTGTGTTCTCTGGTGTATTTTAAGTTCTGATGAATATTTGCAACCTTTCCCACAGTCAGAGCAGCAATGAGATTTCTTCCCTGTGGGTCTCTGCTGGTGTTTCTTGAGGTGTTTTGAAGTGGAGAGACTATTCTCTGCCCTGTCAGCATCAGGAGGTTGTTGAGAACCCCCAGAGGATCCACAATAGTCACATCTCTCTCCTGTGTGAACAAAAAGTCAGACGGGTGGTTTAAGGCCCACAACAGCAAAAATACACTGTAAAAAGGTGATGCCAACAGCGTAGCCATTATGTTGTAAAAACAATGATTTCAAATAATTAACATTCATTACAGACATTTGTCTTAAGACAGTCAAGTGAACAACAATAGTCATATTTTGTCTGGTTTTCCCATTAGTAGTAACATCGACGATTTTATGCAAGAAATACGATTAAAAAATTGTTGAAATCCTAAGAAGTGTGCCAGACAACTTTTGGTCTCCAATATAGGCACTTTTCTGTAGGTCTATGTTGTTGTTAGGTGAAGTTATGGGTCCTACAGTAAGTCTATGGTATAACTAGCGGTTTCCGCATTAGCATGGAGGAGTTTCTGCAACCAAATTGCATTTTAGTGAACAGAGAGCAGAGAGTGATGCACCTATTTGGGGATGTCTGATAGTATTTACGCACCACCACTAATGATTTGTGACGCTGCACGCACTTACGAAATTGCTTAATCCAGTTACTAATAAGCATGCACCCATTAAGAAAATGACTGTACAAACTGTTAATCCCAGTAGAATGATTAGGAATTGAAAAATGGCATGGTTGAGAAGGATGAGGCAATAGGAATGGCAAATAAGTCTGGCTGTACAACCGATTGGCAAACGTCCTGCAAATTGAGAAATCATGTGACAAACTGAATAAAAAGACAATGAAACAAAGATAAATGACAAAGAATGATAGTAAAAAAGCTTTTGAGAACTTAACATACAATGTTGGGGGAGAATGAGCCATCTAATGCAGTGAATTTATCACAAAATCACTACTTTTATGATTTTTTCATTGGCAAGATTAGCAAACGTAGGCATGTCATAACAGCAACAAACGCTGACAATACACTTCCAAGTATATCTGACCAAATTATGAAAGACAAGCATTGTAATTTAGAATTCCGTAAAGTCAGTGTGGAAGAGGTGAAAAAATTATTGTTTTCTATCAACAATGACAAGCCACCGGGGTCTGACAATCTAGATGGAAAATTACTGAGGATAATAGCGGACGATATTGCCACTCCTATTTTCCGTATCTTTAATTTAAGCCTACTAGAGAGCATGTGCCCTCAGGCCTGGAGGGAAGCTAAAGTCATTCGACATGCGCTATGCTCTGCATAGTTAGCTCCAGGTAAAATGCTGCACTTATTCAGCCATTCTGTGACCAAAAACAAGCTACATATGGACAGTACCAAAATAAACTGACTCTGGAAATGACAAAGCGCCTCTTAACCTAGCTGGAAATGGGACAAATGGACCCCTTCTGTGGAAACAGACGGGGACAATTTCTAATCAAGTCTAATTCCCAGGAACGGGGTTCATACAAACCACAGAGACTGTGTGGGGTAATAACATGGCCGTGTCCAACTCTGCTTGTTCCCTCGACTCAGCTACCAACCACCAATCTCCAACAGGGCCCTTTACCTGTATCAATAGACACTTCATAGTGAGCTACAGGTAGGAATCAGCAATGAATCCCAATAATGAGCCAACATGGGAGGGGTAACAAATCTTTGTGGACAAATCTCAACGTATTACTGCTACCCTGGGGAGATTGCTATACCCCTTGAACATTGGCTCCAACCCTCGTCGGATGTGGCAGGCTTGCCACATCAGACTACAAAGGGAAGCACAGCCGATAGCTGCCCAGTGACACTGGCCTACAAGACGAGCAAAATAACTTCTATGCCCGCGGCGAGGTAAGAAACATGCATGAGAGGATCAGCTGTTTCGGACGACTAAGGCAACCTGCCTAAATGACTACCGACTCATAGCACACAAGTCTGTAGCCATGAAGTGCTTTGAAAGGCTGGTCATGGCTCACAACACCATTATCCCAGAAACCCGAGACCCACTCCAATTTGCATACCGCCCCAACAGATCCACAGATGATGCCATCTCTATTGCACTCCACACTGCCCTTTCCCACCTGGACAAAAGGAACATCTATGTGAGAATGCTGTTCATTGACTACAGCTCAGCGTCCAACAGCATAGTCATTCAAAGCGCATCACTAAGCGAAGGACCCTGGAACTAAACACTGAGCATGCCCCCATTCTCATTGAAGGGGTTGTAGTGAAGCAGGTTAAGAGCTTCAAGTTCCTTGGTATCCACATTATAGCCTTAGTTAACTGGTGAACTGTTGAAATCATGGAAACATAATGACAATTCTAATTCTAGATTTGGAATAGAATGTGCAGCACCTTTAATATATTGTTGTTTGACATGACTACCAATTAATAAACCAGGGAGGAATTACTGACAGAGTAGGAGCATGGAGGAGACATCCAAGAGAGGAAAATCAGGAAGGGAAATGACAGCAAGTAGTGCAGACGAAAGGGTTAACAAGTTGGTGAAACAACAGATGTGCTGGATGTGCTACTTTGAGAACACAAATTCTCACATCTTTCACAGCACAGAGCGAGGGAGTCCGGGGGATGACTGGTTGTAGCAATGGAGGAAGCATTGAGGAATTATCTTGGCGTGAGTACAGTTGGTTAGACTGAGTGGACGATGGTGAAGAACAGTGGAGTGAAAAGGGCTAAAGTTGGTAATGAACAGCAGTTTAGGGTCGGAGTGGGAATCATCAGCAAGGATGTTTTTGTGGGTGACCTGTTAACGGTCTCAAAGATGGCGAAGGATGAATTGGGTAAAGTGAAATCGGTTCGAGTGACCAGGAGTGGTATGATGCCGATTGTGTATCAACAGCGCAAAAGGAGAAAGCTTTGAGTGGTTTAGGTTAAACATTTCAGGTAGGTAGATTAAAATGAATGATAGACGGAAGGTTTTACTGTGGTTTGGTGAAGTGTTTCTCCCATCTTTTGTAAAACCTGGGTAAGTGAGATATACAGAAGCCGCTGCAGTTACAATTGTAAAAAAAGGTTGGACATGTGGCAAGTGCTTGTCGAAGGAATGAATAAGTCATAGTCAGTCAGATGAAGCATGTTGTAATTGTGATGGGAATCACGTTCCCGAGTTCCCTGTACGGATGAAGGTCGTAGTAGCTAGGATGATCAGGTCCATCCAGCAGGTGTCCTACGTGGAGGCAGTGAAAATAGCCGAAGGAGTAGAGAGGAGAAGGTAGTTCATGTCCCACAGTCTGCAGTGAAGCCATGCAGGAGAAGGATCCCAACAGACAAATAGTGAAAGAGGTGGACTTTGTTGTGTTTATAGAGCAAGTGATAAAATGCATTGATAAATTATTAGTAACCTTCATCCAAAACTAGCAATTTCCAAAATTGTGTTTCCATTGCCCTCACTGCCGCAGTGATAAATTGCATTAATACTAAACTAATAAAACATCTAAGAAGCTTGATATCATTGTGAAGGCGGCAAATAGATTTCTGGATCTCCAGGACTTCACAGACAAAATGTTACAGGGAGAACTGGATGAAGAAGTTCCCCCCCCTCCCAGGTTCCTGAACCTGTGTAGGGATCTGAATAGTACAATTTTTGTTTGAAATTCAGGGCAATGGAGTGAACTTGGTAAGTGTTAATTTAAAACGTAATTAGTATGATTTGTTAATCCCATTTTTTTTGCAAACCCGTACAGTGGGTGGCAGCAATACACCTGATGAGTGTAGTCTGACAATAAACCTCAGAGAAGAAGACATGGTAGGAACCAAAGTATTGGTCATTGTTTCCAGTTGAGCCTAATTAGATGTTACATTACATGTTGTTTTCTTACTTCATGTAGCCTGCTAGCTAACCAACATCTTCATACTTCGCTTACTCCTTTCTGATAAGATACCGCTGCACAAACATGCTTATCTAGGCCTACACCAGCACTGGTACCAGGCAGTATTAGCTAGCTACATTTGCTCTGACATTTAGCAAGCTAGCTAGCCCGCTAACTAGCGATTAGCAGCTAACATTTTTCGAGCAACACCTTGCTAAGAAAATACTATATTTCGCCTTTAATGTAATGGCATGAAAATAATTGCTGGAATATTATACAATGACTTATCAACAGCTCTAACAATTTGACCCCCACAGGAAATCTACACTGGCAGTTATAGAAAGACCCATTTACTATATAACCACTGATTCTTGAAGAATATAACTTACATGTGCCATAAATGTTACAACCGTATTACCCCACCAGAAACCAAAACATAAGCTTGTATAACGCCACTGTTTGTAAACTATTACTATATGGCTGAGGAGTAGGGTCGATCCAAGCGTTCTGACCTCGCAATGACAGTAAAGCACCCAAGGTAACTGGCTAACGTTGGATAGCTTGCTAGACAAATCAGAGAAAACCTCACTCTTACCATTTTACTTGCCCTAGCAGAGCTGAATAGGCTGTTTTCATGTTATCCAGAGTGTTGGTGACTAACTGTGCTGCTGGCAACAAATTCATTTGAGCTTTTTTGCAGATGTTTACTGACACCGGCCATATTCAACGGGTGTTGAGCGTTATTAAATTCATCAGTTATTCTGCTCTCTAATCAATTCAATAAACATTGGGTAGTTAGTTAGAATATAGTTACTATACTGGCAAGTTTGATGTATAAGTAGCCAACTAACGTTAGGTAGCTAGTTAACATACCGATACATACTGCTGTAAAGATATGCTATGTGTTTTGTAAGGATAGGGTAGCTAACATAACGTGTAACGTAACTATTTGAAAAGTCATTACTTTATTACATTGCTCAACATTTGTCATAATTATTTAACCTCTAGTGACACCCCATCCCGTGAACGGGACCGTTGTCATCATCTGACACTAATTAGCATAACACAACGGACATAAATCTTCCTAGAAAATATTCCAATTCTTGAAAATCACAAATGAAATATATTGGAACACAGCTTAGCCTTTTGTTAATCACCCTGTCATCTCAGATTTTCAAAATATGCTTTACAGCCAAAGCTAGACAAGCATTTGTGTAAGTTTATCGATAGCCTAGCATAGCATTATGCCTTGCTAGCAGCAGGCAACCTTGTCACGAATATCAGAAAAGCAATCAAATTAAATCGTTTACCTTTGATGAACTTCGGATGTTTTCATTCACGAGACTCCCAGGTAGATAGCCAAAGTTAATTTTTTCCCAAAATATTATTTTTGTAGACGAAATAGCTCCATTTGTTCTTCACGTTTGGCTGAGAAATCGACCGGAAATTGCGGTCACGACAACGCCGAAAAATATTCCAAATTAGCTTCATAATATCGACAGAAACATGGCAAACGTTGTTTATAATCAATCCTCAATGTGTTTTTCAAATATCTATTTGATAATATATCAACCGGGACAATTGGTTTCTCAGTAGAAGCAATTGGAATAATGGCTACCTCTATTTTACGCGATCATTTCTCAGGGAGCATCAGGTGACCACTTGCGCAATGAAGCGGGTATTTCTCATCATAAATGCGTAAAACTATGTCACAATGCTGTAGACACCTTGGGGAATACGTAGAAAGCGTAATCTGGTTGATAGGGCATTCATAGCTCAATAGGGACGCATCGGAACGCAGGGCTTTCAAAAGATGAGTCACTTCCGGATTGGATTTTTCTCAGGCTTTCGCCTGTAACATCAGTTATGTTATACTCACAGACAATATTTTTTACAGTTTTGGAAACTTTAGAGTGTGTTCTATCCTAAGCTGTAAATTATATACATATTGTAGCATCTTGTCCTGACAAAATATCCCGTTTAATTTGGGAATGTTATTTTTCCAAAAATGAAAATACTGCCCCCTAGTACCAACAGGTTTTTAAAGCAGTTCATTTGTATCCGCTCTCGTTGGACTTTGGCTGAATATTTTCCTCCATTTTCTAAAAATCTGAAATCGATGTGAAGTCACGCCCATTTCCTGAAGAATTGCATTATGGGCCGTAAAGTATTGCGTGTATATTTCATATTTTGGTGAATTTATTACGACATCCGGGAACTTTTGGCATACTAACTACATCGTACTATAATAAGCAAACTATATACTCAATTAACATCACAAATAGTACGGTTAGTATGAATATTCTAACACAGCTCAGGTCACTGGGCAGCCATTTTGTTTGTTGAAAAACTAGGTGGCCCCTTTAAAAAAGCCACACAACATTCAATCAACCAATCTGCAGTTCAACCAATAACAAAGCTGTAATTACACCATTATTTTGGTAATAAGATGGATGGGGCTGGAGAAATGTAACTACTCTCAAATTCATAGACAGACCTATGGATGCAAGGACTGACCATCCATGATATCAACAGTATAGTTTTAACCATGTTGAGGCTATACAGTGTTTGTGTTACATTGTTTCTAAACATTGGAGTAAAAAAAGCTTATTTGGGGTTCTGATGGGGTACAACATTTGAACTAAGCTCATGAGGCATGTGTTATATTCTTAAAGAATCAATGCCTATAAATAAATAATTTAAAAGTCAAAATATGGATGTAGCAATTGCAAATTTCCCCTTTAACACCACACATCAGTTCAACAACCGCAGAGTTTGTGCTTCTGTTTTTAAGACAGTACTTACTCGTGTTAATCAGGGCCCGTTCATCGTTAGAACCATCGGACGCCTTAAGATGCGCTTGGGAAACCGGGCCCAGATATCCAGTTTCCTCCTCTTCTTCATTTTTCGATGTGCCAGTCACTTCCCCCTCCTCTTCTTTCACTGAAACGTCGCCGTCCTCCTCTTTGACTCTGAACGAGTCTTCCTCTTCTTTAACTGAGAGCTCTTTCTCTTCGTCTTTCACGGTAACAGCCTCAACCTCTACTTGTTTTTGTATTGTAACAGCCTCCTCTTCCACGAGAGCGTCTTTCTCCATCCAGCAGGCAGACCACCTCTTCTTCATCATCATCATCATCATCATGAACGGGGTTAAGTTTGAGACTGGAGCTATGAGGCATGTACTGAAGTCGCTAAGCGGTATAATTCAAAGCAGTGTCCCTTTATCAGCAGCACGTGATCAATGACGTCTGAAGAATCATTTCGTCGAACACCTGATTGGTTTGGTGTTGGGCTCGTTCGACTTTGCAGCCGACAGTGCAGGTGACTGCTGAAATAACTACTCCTTATTATTTATAAATCAGTCAGTCAGTCACCGTTTACCCACAATGCAGCATGGATTTGATGCTCTCGAACAAGGCCCGTGGTTTCGTAGAAGACATGAAGGCTACGCTGCTACGGTGTGGGAGGTCATCTTTCAAAATGTGGCTTTTCTAAATTCTGTGTCGCTCAAAGCCTTGAGTAATGAACCTTTTTTTTAAAACAATTATCTGGAAAGAGCCAATGCTTCAGGAAGCTTTGTTTCCCCATCACTACTTTTCAGCATGTTTTCTGTGAATTCGACTACGGGAGTTTTGTAACTTTTTCCACCTTGGCTTACTGTTCGTTGGGTTATAATTGGTCTCCGGTAGTTGGTCTCACCGACCATAACCGTGCTGGTTGGTTATGCTGTTTAGGCAAATAGCTAGTTGGCTAAATAGCAAACGTTAGCTGGCTGTCTAAGATAACTGCATGTAGCTAATATTCTTTGATTGGTTAGATGGCATTATGTATTTCCAAAACGTTGGTTTACTTTAATCACTCAAGTCATGAGTGCAAACGATTGGTTTAATTTAAAGTTATTTCTGTTGTAGTTAACATCATAGTTAAGGATTGGTTGATTTCCAGTTTTTAATTATTTTATTTATATACCCCTTCATACATCAGCTGATATCTCAAAGTGCTGTACAGAAACCCAGCCTAAAACCCCAAACAGCAAGCAATGCAGGTGTAGAAGCAAGGTGGCTAGGAAAAACTCCCTAGAAAGGCCAAAACCTAGGAAGAAACCTAGAGAGGAACCAGGCTATGTGGGGTGGCCAGTCCTCTTCTGGCTGTGCCGGGTGGAGATTATAACAGAACATGGCCAAGATGTTCAAATGTTCATAAATGACCAGCATGGACCAATAATAATAAGGCAGAACAGTTGAAACTGGAGCAGCAGCACGGCCAGGTGGACTGGGGACAGCAAGGAGTCATCGTGTCAGGTAGTCCTGAGGCATGGCCCTAGGGCTCAGGTCCTCCGAAAGAGAGAATTAGAGAGAGCACACTTAAATTCACACAGGACGCCGAATAGGACAGGAGAAGTACTCCAGATATAACAAACTGACCCTAGCCCCCTGACACAAACTACTGCAGCATAAATACTGGGGGCTGAGACAGGAGGTCTCAGGCACACACATTTGTTCTTTGCTATTATGGTCATTTGTGTAGAATGTACTTTTCCCCACTCATTCACCCCACCTCTTTACGTTGCTTATTTATATTCAGTGGCCTGACTGCATCCAGACTGTCAAAGGCCCATCCTGGTAGATCTGAACCTAATGCAGTTTGGAGTGATCAGATGACAGAAGTCACATTTAGGTGCAAGGTGTAACTGAGGCCATAGACGCTCCATATCGATTACTTTTAATGTTTTATATAATTTGACTAAATGTATTTATTTCTGTGTTACAGGGGCAGTCAAGAAATGGAACGGCAAGGCCACAGAACATGACATAAGCAGAGCTGTGGGAGACCACCTCAAGCTGGGAGAGCAGGGGGTGGTGTTTACCACTCCACCACACCTTCAGCAGGCTGGAAAATTAACCCTGATATTTTAAAAGCAGGGCAACAACGTCAATATAATTGTAATCAAAAATTGTCAGTTGGTTGCATAAATAATTATGATTACTAAATGTTACATGAAATGTAAATATGAAATATTCGGTTACATAGTCTTATTTTCAACGTCTTTTCAATGACATTTTGCTAGGTGTGATATCCCCAATGTCAAAACACAGTTTTAACGTCTCCAAATCAATAACCAATATGCAGAAAGTTTGGGATAAATTTAAAACCTAAACATAAAATGTGCTATATAGACAAACATCTGCCACAATAATCATATTTCTTGTATTTTTTAAAACAAGCTCCTTATAAACTGCACAAGCACCAAAAACGCTGTTGTTTTGACAAGAAGCAATAAATCACTGATATCGATTAGAGGGGAAATTAGGTTGAATGTGCTGTTGAAACTAACACAACTAAAAAAACACATGGAAATGGGAGATATCTTTTACATCCCTGGTTAGAGGACAACTTGCAGAAAACAGCTTGATACATTTTGAAGTGTTGCATTTAGGTTCAAGTGGATCACGAACGTGGTAAGTGTAACAAAAAAAAAATTTGTTAATCACTTTTTGTTAAATAATACTCTTCCATTTCAGAGCCTGGATTTTCCCCGAGGCTAATATCCATATCATGTTGAAATCAATAGAACAGGGGACAACTGTTTAGGATTCTACATTGTGACGTCATTAAAATACTCCTACTACAATGTTAAAACATTCTACATTGTGACATTTTCCATTGATATCATGAAATAACTCATTCATGTATGTATTTTCTGATGTTTGATCAGAGATATTTTATTAAAGTATCTCTTGGCACACTGATCACAGCTATAAGATTTCTCTCCTGTGTGTGCTCTCTGGTGTGATACCAGATGGCCAGATTGACCAAAAATCTTCCCACATTGACTACAGCTATAAGGTCTCTCTCCTGTGTGTATTCTCTGGTGCACTGTCAGCGCTCCAGATTGGGCAAAACTCTTCCCACATTGATCACAGCTATAAGGTCTCTCTCCTGTGTGTGTTCTCTGGTGCACTCTCAGATCTCCAGATTGACCAAAACTCTTCTCACATTGACCACAGCTATAAGGTTTCTCTCCTGTGTGTATTCTCTGGTGCACTGTCAGCGCTCCAGATTGGGCAAAACTCTTCCCACATTCATCACAGCTATAAGATTTCTCTCCTGTGTGTGTTCTCTGGTGTGATATCAGGCCGGATGGATTATTAAAACTCTTCCGACATTGAGTACAGCTATAAGGTTTCTCTCCTGTGTGTATTCTCTGGTGTGTTATTAGGCTGCTGAGCTGAGTAAAACTCTTCCCACATTCATCACAGCTATAAGGTTTCTCTCCTGTGTGTGTTCTCTGGTGTAAAGTCAGAGAGCCAGATGTAGTAAAACTCTTCCCACATTGATTACAGCTATAAGATTTCTCCCCTGTGTGTGTTCGCTGATGAATTGTAATGCCTGATGAGGTGAATCTCTTCCCACAGTCAGAGCAGCAGTGAGTTCTCTTCCCTGTGGATCTCTGCAGGTGTTTCTTGGGGGGTTCTGATCTGGAGAGACTCTTCTCTGCCTTGTCAGCATCATGAGGTTGTTGAGGCTCCCCAGAGGATCCACGGTAGTCCCGTCTCTCTCCTGTGTGAACAACAAAGTCAGACAAATTATTAAAGGCCCACAACAGCGGTAATCCACTGTAAAAGGTGATGCCAACAGCGTAGCCATGATGTTGTACAACAATTGTTTTCTGTAATGAATGTACTGATTATTTGACAATTGTCTTAAAATGAGCAAGAATAGTCCTATTTTGTCTTGTTTTCACATTAGTAGTAACATCGATGATTGTAGGCTAGAAAAAAGTTATTAAAATGGTTGAAATCCTAAGAAGTGTGCCAGACGACTTTTGGTCTCCAACATAGGCACCTTTCTGTGTTTGCTAAAATTGCGACACGAGGGCGATGCACATGCAATTTGGTGGTAGAAACTCGTCCCCCTAATGAGGAAACCGATTGGATGAAGTATATCTGCCTGGAGCAAAAATGGTGAGCAAAGATTTTGTTTTTTCACAATGTATTCTGAATGTGAATGGGGGAAAACTCAGGGGAGTAACCTCCATGTCCAGGTTGCTTAATTGTAATGCTCGTTTGAACATCCTGCTTAATATAATGTTTGTGTCGTCATCGCAAATCAACCTCTTTGTACTTAAAAAAACACTTCAACCAGTAAAATGCTCTTTGGCTTTTCCATCAGCCTGACAATGAGGGTTTATACACTGTTTGCCAAATTGGCCCATAACTTCACCTAACAATTACATAGACCTATGTAATGAATGAAGAAGCACTTTGGTTGTTGTTGTATGTCGTGATGTTTGTCATGTGACTGTCATTCAGAAAATGATTTCCTGGACCAGCTGATGATAGTTGAACATGTGACTCTAAACAGCTACAGAATTAAATATTATGTGTAATTATTGAAGAACCGCATTAATGACAGTATCCATTTGGGTGTTGTCAATAAAGTTAAGGTGACTCTCAGAATCATTGGATTTTGCAAACTCTGAAATTATTTAGAATTTCTGTGCCCATGAAAACTGTTTTCCCAGCGTAATATAAGGAAACTAAATGTTACGTAGGTAGAGTGCATTTCAGAGACCCGAATACAAAAAACGGTCCTAACAGGACAATAATCTAAACCACAAGGCCAAATCTACACTGGAGGAGCTTACCAAGATGACACTGAATGTTCCTGAGTGGCCTAGTTACAGTTTGGACTTAAATCGTCTTGAAAGTCTATAGCAAGACTTGAAATGGCTTTCTAGCAATGACCAACAACCAACTTGACAGAACAGGAAGGATTTAAAAAAGAAAAATGAATTTCACATGAAGATCAGTCGCCTATTGGATGACATCATGACTTCCCATCAAGCCAACTCCTTGAATGCCTTACTATGACATCACTCACTCCTTCTAGTTTGCAGTTGTCAAAAAAAAAAAACTATTTTGCTCAAAACATGTATTTGTTTCCCTTCAGTGTGTTTATACTTTACAACAGGAAAAAAAAAATGAATCACCAGATGACATCATGAACAATTCATACATTTTTTTATTTTTCAACTTTATTTAACCAGGTAGGCCAGTTGAGAACAAGTTCTCATTTACAACTGCGACCTGGCCAAGATAAAGCAAAGCAGTGTGACAAAAAAACAACAGAGTTACACGTGGAATAAACAAACATACAGTCAATAACACAAAAGAAACATCTATATACGATGTGTGCAAATTGAGTAAGGAGGTAAGGCAATAAATAGGCCAGAGTAACAAAGTAATTACAATTTAACAAATTAACACTGGAGTGATAGATGAGCAGATGATGTGCAAGTAGAAATGCTGGTGTGCAAAAGAGCAAAAAAGGAAATAAAAACACGGGGATGAGGTAGGCAGTTGGATGGGCTATTTACAGATGGGCTGTGTACAGCTGCAGCGCCCGGTAAGCTGCTCAGATAGCTGATGCTTAATGTTAGTGAGGGAGATATGTCTCCAGCTTCAGTGATTTTTGCAATTCGTTCCAGTTATTGGCAGCAGAGAACTGGAAGGAAAGGCGGCCAAAGCAGTTGTTAGCTTTGGGGATGACCAGTGAGATATACTTCCTGGAGCACGTGCTATGGGTGGGTGTTGCTATGGTGACCAGTGAGCTGAGTTAAGGTGGCCTAGCAAAGACTTATAGATGACCTGTAGCCAGTGGGTTTGGAGACGGATATGTAGCGAGGGCCAGCCGATGAGAGCATACAGGTCCTAGTGGAGGGTGGTATATGGGGCTTTGGTAACAAAACGGATGGCACTGTGATAGACTGCATCCAGTTTGCTGAGTAGAGTGTTGGAGGCTATTTTGAAAATGACATCGCCAAAGTCAAGGATCGGTAGGATAACTGATCAAAACACGTGAACAAAACGGAGGTTTTTGAATATAAAGAGACTTTATCGAACAAAACTAACATTTATTGAGTAAATGGGAGTATTGTGAGTGCAACGATATGAAGATCGTAAAAGGTAAGCGATTCATTTTATTGCTATTTCTGACTTGTGTAACTCCTCTACTTGGCTGGTAACTGTTTGTAATGATTTGTCTGCTGGACGCTGTTCTCAGATAATCGCAAGGTATGCTTTCACTGTAAAGCTTTTTTGAAATCTGACACCGTGGTTGGATGAACAAGAAGTTCATCTTTAAACCGATGTGTAACACTTGTATGTTTTATGAATTTTTATAATGAGTATTTCTGTTATTGAATTTGGCACTCTGCAATTTCACTGGATGTTGGCCATAATAGAACGAACTCTGAAGATAGATGGGGGGCAATTCACATATGGTGTCCAGGGCACAGCTGGGAGCTGACGGGGGTTAGTAACAGGCAGCAACAGTGAGAGACTTATTTCTGGAGAGATACATTTTTTAAATTAGAAGCTCGAACTGTTTGGGCATAGACCTGGAAAGTATGATAGAACTTAGAACTTAGTAGATTGCAACTCCTCCCCCTTCGGCAGTTCTATCTTGATGGAAAATGTTGTAATTGGGGATGGACATTTCTGAATGTTTGGTGGCCTTCCTAAGCCAGGATTCAGATACGGCAAGGACATTAAGGTTGGTGGAGTGTGCTAAAGCAGTGAGTAAAACAAACTTAGGGAGGAGGCTTCTGATGTTAACATGCATGAAACCAAGGCTTTTACAGTTACAGAAGTCAACAAATGAGAGCGCCTGGGGACACACGGGGCCTGGGTTAACCTCTACATCACCCGAGGAACAGAGTAGTAAGATGAGGGTAGGGCTAAAGGCTATCAGAACTGGTCGTCTAGTGCGTTGGGAACAGAGAATAAAAGGAGCAGGTTTCTGGGCGTGGTAGGATAGATTCAAGGCATAATGTAAAGACAGGGGTATGGTAGGGTGCAGATACAGTGGAGGTAAGCCTAGGCATTGAGTGACGATGAGAGGTTGCATCTCTGGAGGCACCAGTTATGCTAGGTGAGGTCACTGCATGTGTGGGAGGTAGGACAAAAGAGTTCTCTGAGGCATGTTGAGTGGGACTAGGGCCTCCGCAGTAAAACAAAACAATGATAACTACCCTAAACAACAGTATACAAGGCATATTGACATTAGAGAGCCATAAATCGAGGCATAAAGCAAGGTGTTGATTGGGAGAGCTAGCTAAGACAACAACAGGTAAAATGGCGATGAATGGGCAGAGAGGGTCAGTTAACTACACACAGGGCCAGAGTTCGAGACAGATAAACTAAATGGAGTACCGTGATTAATGAACAGTCCAGGAGGCATCAGCTATGTAGCCAAGGTTGAGGGCACATCAGACGGAATTGCGTCGGCAGACCAGTTGTGATGGACCGGCGGGGCTCCGTGTCGACAAAGGGTACAGGCCAATTGGCAAAAGAGGTACTGTAGCTGGCGTAATTTTGTTTGCTAGCTGGGAGATGCACCTGGCTTGAGGCTAACTGGTGCTAGCTTCAGGACAAGGGCGTTGGCCACTATAGCCAATCCGGTGCAAAGGTCTAGAGCTTACGGCAGGAATCCGGTGATGTAGTGGCTTCTAGTCGTCTTAGTGAAGAGTCTGGGAGGCATCAGCTGTGTAGCCGAGTGATCATAGGGTCCACCGAGCAGGCCGGGAGATGGGCCTGGCTCAAGGCTAGCTTCGGGGCTGGGCCACTCGGTGGCAGCTAGCCAGCTGCGATTATCTGGTGTAATGGTCCAGAGCTTACGGCAGGAATACAGTGATGTAGTGGAGAAAAACAGTCTGATATGCTCAGGGTTGATATCGCGCTGTGCAGACTGGCAGGTATTATCCAGGCTAAAAGCGGCCGGTGTTTGAGCTAAAAAGGTAAAGGCCGCTAGCAGTGTCTAACAATGACTAAATAGCTAGTAGCTAATTAGCTGGTTAGCTTCTGATGGAGGTTCTAGCTATAAGGGCCCAAAAAAAGCTGATCCGTATCACATTGAGTGAGGCGGGTTGCCGGAAGGTATATTTAATTGAATTTAATGCTATGTTGACGAGCGGCTCCCTCCGGTCAGGTTGTGTTGACGAGCGGCTCCCTCCGGTCAGGTTATGTTGAGGAGCGGCTCCCTCAAGTTATGACGTCGAGTAATTTGTGTGTCTTAATTATTTAATTAAACAGAATGCTTCACTTCACTAGGGTAGGGGACAGCATTCAGAATTTTGGATCAAAAGCGTGCCAAAAATAAAGTTTCCAAAACTGTTAAAATAATGTCTGTGAGTATAACAGAACTGATATGAAAGGCTGTTTTTCCATTGAAAGCCTATCCACCATACAAAGACTTAGGACCCAGGTCACGATCTCTATGGCTTCTTCTACATGTGGTCATTCTTTAGGCATTGTTTCAGGTTTTTACTCTGAAAAATGAGGGAGATACAGCACTTTCAATGAGTGGACAGCGGACATTTTCAGCCATGAGCCCAGCGCGAAGCTTTTGTGTGGTTGAAATATTATTGAATATTTATGACAAGAACAACATGAGGATTGATTTTAAACATCGTTTGACATGTTTCTACGAACTTTTATTGTACTTTTATAAAAATTTCGTCTGATGTTGAGAGCGCGTGTAGCCAATGTGAAATGGCTAGCTAGTTAGCGGTGGTGCGCGCTAGTGGCGTTTCAAATTGCAAATAAATTCATAAAAAATCCTACAATGTGATTTTCTGGATTTTTTTTCTTCTCATTTTGTCTGTCATAGTTGAAGTCTACCTATGATGAAAATTACAGGCCTCATCTTTTTAAGTAGCCGAACTTGCACAATTGGTGGCTGACTAAATACTTTTTTGCCCCACCTTTGTACATCCTAGAAACCTGGTTAAACTATGATTATGACATCATGGATGAATTCTAGAATATACCATATATCCTAGAAACCTGGTTAAACTATCATTATGACATCATGGATGAATTCTAGAATATACTATATAGCCTAGAAAACTGGTTAAATTATCATTATGACCTCATGGATGGCCAGTCCTTGTATTCATAGTGTATTGAATTCAGGGGGAGGGACTGAGCTGAACTCAAACCTGGGTCCAGCGACTGTCAAATCAACACCTTATAACTGTTACGCCAAGATGTCTGAACTTCTTGACGAGGTCGCTAGGTGTTGGGTTAAGGTTTCTTCAATATCGTTCTCTATGAATTTGAGAGTGGTTACACTTCTCCTTCCCCCATCCCTCAGCGGTTAACCAAGTCTCTGGGCAGCCATTTAGTTGCTGTTTAAAAAAGACACAAAACCCAGCCATCTGCAGTTCAAACAATAACAAATCTGTCATTCCACCACTATTTTGGTAATAAAAGATTATGGGGTTGGAGAAATGTAACTACAGACAGACCTATGGATGCAAGGACTGACCATCCATGATATCAACATTATAGTTTTAACCATGTTGAGGCGGCAGGGTAGCCTAGTGGTTAGAGCATTGGACTAGTAACCGGGCCCGAGCTGACATGGTACAAATCTGTCAATTAACCCACTGTTCCTAGTCCGTTATTGAAAATAAGAATTTGTTCTTAACTTCTATACAACTCATGAGTAAATAATAATAATAAATAATTTAGCAATTGCAGATTTCCACCTTAACACCAAACATCAGTTCAACTGCAGAGTTTGTGCCTCTGTTGTTAAGACAGTACTTACTAGTGTTAATCAGGGAACGGTTTCTCAAAACCATCTTATGGCTAAATTCATCGTTAGAACCATTGGATGCCTTAAGATGCGTTTGGGAAACCGGGCCCAGATATCCAGGTTCCTCCTCTTCTTCCTCCTCCTTTTTCGATGTGAAAGTAATCTCCTCCCCCTCCTCTTTCACGCCATAAACTGCATCTTCCTCTCCTTTTACTGTGACATCAGCCTCCTCTTTCACTCTGAACAAGTCCTCCTCTTCTTTCACAGTAACAGCCCCACTCCCTTCTTGTTTTACTGTGATATCTTCCTCGTCTTTCACTCTGAACGCGTCCTCCTCTTCTTTCACAGTAACGGCCCCACTCCCTACTTCTTGATTTACTGTGATATCCTTCTCTTCATTAGAAGGAGAGTAGCTTGGTGACCGCATGGTCGGGGATGTTAGCTAGCTAGGCTAATGCTAATTTAACCAGCCCGCTAGCTGAATAATAACAACACCGTAAATATGAAATTAAATTGGATAACTAACTAGACGATAGAAGTGGGTTTAAAACACAGTGGCTAATATACACTAAAGCCTCTAAAGTAATGTATTGTTTCGGCTATTTTGTCTAGCAAGCTACCGAGGTGTCTGACGAACTGTTGCTGATGATGAAAGAAGCGTTCCGTCCACTAGATTATACGTCACACCAGCAGATTAACTTTAAATTCCCAGACCGCCATCTGCTGACTGGAGTGGGTAACGCAGTTGAGTAAAATGTAGATTTTATCTTCAGACAACAAGATAAAGTGTACGAAGCATGAGTTTTTACTCACCAGTGTAACAATACAGTGTGGTTATTAAAGACTTAGTAAGCTAGTTGTCGTCACTTTATGGTTATAAGAACAAACAGTTATGTTTTTGCGTTATTACATATTTATTAACTTATTTTGTGAACTCTTCCCACACTACCCACAATGCAGTATTTCTTAAATATATTTATCCTTTATTTAACTAGGCAAATCAGTTAAGAACAAATTCTTATTTACATTGACGGCCTGCCCCTGCCAAACCCTAACCCAGAGACGATGCTGGGCCAATTGTGCGCTGCCCTAAGGGACTCCCAATCACGGCCTGTTATGATACAGCCAGGATTTGAACCAGGATCTGTAGTGACGCCTCCAGCGAGATGCAGTGCCTTAGACCGCTGCGCCGCTCGTGTGATAAAGGTGTGGGATTCTGGGTAATCCACAGCAGAGTTATGGAGAACTTGAAAATTGAGTGGTCCTGGGTTAGAAATGTATAAAATTGACATTACATCATAAAATCCACGTTTTAAATCATACATTAGCAATTTATGTTTTAGTAATTACTGTTGTTTGTTTGGCGTCAAGTCAGCCTCTCTTTATATGTTATTTGCCAAATGTCTGTTTTCCATGTGGATTTCATGCTAAAGATCCCTCTTTCAAGTTGGTATCTAACTGGAAAATGCATCTTCTTTTGGAGTGCTATTTTTACCCTGTCGACTACTGATCATTCATCCACACTGTGTGTCTCATCAATGCAGGTCATTTATGACAAAAGTATAAAGTCTATGTTTTACAAACTCATGAACACCAGCCAGTTTATCAGCCCGGTTTTGTTAGTTTAGGTGTATTATACTTCTTCGCCACCTGAGGGGGACATTGAGTAATTTTCCATGTCAATTTGATATATTTTGATACTAAAATGGATGACGCGATATTCTGATGTAGTGAATATGAGACACATGGAAATAATGTATTTATTTTTATTATAGTAAATTAGTAATTAGTAGGAATTGTTAAATCCACTATACGATCACAATGACTTTGATAGACATTTCAATAGTTTTGTTAGTATATTACAGGGCAGATTAATGTAGAAATGCTGTGGGAGTGGTATTTATATGCCGTCACTACTGATCATTCATCCATACTGGGTGTGTCCCATCATTGCAGCTTTGGAAATAAATGAACTATCCATTCATTGCTCCTTCCTGTGTTGACTCACTGACTTGAGGGACCAGGATGGTCACACTAGGTCGATATCTAACTCAAGCTTCACCTCCTTTTATTTTTTTATTTCACCTTTATTTAACCAGGTAGGCTAGTTGAGAACAAGTTCTCATTTGCAACTGCGACCTGGCCAAGATAAAGCATAGCAGTGTGAACAGACAACACAGAGTTACACATGGAGTAAACAATTAACAAGTCAATAATACAGTAGAAAAAAGGAGAGTCTATATACATTGTGTGCAAAAGGCATGAGGAGGTAGGCGAATAATTACAATTTTGCAGATTAACACTGGAGTGATAAATGATCAGATGGTCATGTACAGGTAGAGATATTGGTGTGCAAAAGAGCATAAAATAAAATAAATAAAAACAGTATGGGGATGAGGTAGGTAAAAATGGGTGGGCTATTTACCGATAGACTATGTACAGCGGCAGCGATCGGTTAGCTGCTCAGATAGCAGATGTTTGAAGTTGGTGAGGGAGATAAAAGTCTCCAACCTCAGCGATTTTTGCAATTCGTTCCAGTCACAGGCAGCAGAGAACTGGAACGAAAGGAGGCCAAATGAGGTGTTGGCTTTAGGGATGATCAGTGAGATACACCTGCTGGAGCGTGTGTTACGGGTGGGTGTTGCCATCGTGACCAGTGAACTGAGATAAGGCGGAGCTTTACCTAGCATGGACTTGGGATTCTCTGCCTCTAACCCTATTACAGGGGCTGAGTCACTGGCTTACTAGGGCTCTCTCATGCCGTCCCTGGAAGGGGTGCGTCACCTGAGTGGGTTGATTCACTGATGTGGTCATCCTGTCTGGGTTGGCGCCCCCCCTTGGGTTGTGCCATGGCGGAGATCTTTGTGGGCTATACTCGGCCCTGTCTCAGGATGGTAAGTTGGTGGTTGAAGATATCCCTCTAGTGGTGTGGGGGCTGTGTTTTGGCAAAGTGGGTGGGGTTATATCCTTCCTGTTTGGCCCTGTCCGGGGTTAGTCCTCGGATGGGTCCACAGTGTCTCCTGACCCCTCCTGTCTCAGCCTCCAGTATTTATGCTGCAGTAGTTTATGTGTCGGGGGGCTAGGGTCAGTTTGTTATATCTGGAGTACTTCTACTGTCCTATTCGGTGTCCTGTGTGAATCTAAGTGTGCGTTCTCTAATTCTCTCCTTCTCTCTTTCTTTCTCTCTCTCGGAGGACCTGAGCCCTAGGACCATGCCCCAGGATTACCTGACATGATGACTCCTTGCTGTCCCCAGTCCACCTGGCCGTGCTGCTGCTCCAGTTTCAACTGTTCTGCCTTCTTATTATTCAAACATGCTGGTCATTTATGAACATTTGAACATCTTGGCCATGTTCTGTTATAATCTCCACCCGGCACAGCCAGAAGAGGACTGGCCACCCCACATAGGCTCTCTCTAATTCTCTATTTTTTTCTCTCTCTCGGAGGACCTGAGCCCTAGGACCATGCCCCAGGACTACCTGACATGATGACTCCTTGCTGTCCCCAGTCCACCTGGCCGTGCTGCTGCTCCAGTTTCAACTGTTCTGCCTTATTATTATACGACCATGCTGGTCATTTATGAACATTTGAACATCTTGGCCATGTTCTGTTATAATCTCCACCCGGCACAGCCAGAAGAGGACTGGCCACCCCACATAGCCTGGTTCCTCTCTAGGTTTCTTCCTAGGTTTTGGCCTTTCTAGGGAGTTTTTCCTAGCCACCGTGCTTCTACACCTGCATTGCTTGCTGTTTGGGGTTTTAGGCTGGGTTTCTGTACAGCACTTTGAAATATCAACTGATGTACGAAGGGCTATATAAATACATTTGATTTGATTGGATTTGATTTGATTTGACTTGTAGATGACCTGGAGCCAGTGGGTCTGGCGACGAATATGTAGCGAGGGCCAGCCGACTAGAGCATACAGGTCGCAGTGGTGGGTGGTATAAGGTGCTTTAGTGACAAAACGGATGGCACTGTGATAAACTGCATCCAGTTTGCTGAGTAGAGTGTTGGAAGCAATTTTGTAGATGACATCGCCGAAGTCGAGGATCGGTAGGATAGTCAGTTTTACTAGGGTAAGTTTGGCGGCGTGAGTGAAGGAGGCTTTGTTGCAGAATAGAAAGCCGACTCTAGATTTGATTTTAGATTGGAGATGTTTGATATGAGTCTGGAAGGAGAGTTTACAGTCTAGCCAGACACCTAGGTACTTATAGATGTCCACATATTCAAGGTCGGAACCATCCAGGGTGGTGATGCTAGTCAGGCATGCGGGTGCAGGCAGCGAACGGTTGAAAAGCATGCATTTGGTTTTACTAGCGTTTAAGAGCAGTTGGAGGCCACGGAAGGAGTGTTGTATGGCATTGAACCTCGTTTGGAGGTTAGATAGCACAGTGTCCAAGGACGGGCCAGAAGTATATAGAATGGTGTCATCTGCGTAGAGGTGGATCAGGGAATCGCCCGCAGCAAGAGCAACATCATTGATATATACAGAGAAAAGAGTCGGCCCGAGAATTGAACCCTGTGGCACCCCCATAGAGACTGCCAGAGGACCGGACAGCATGCCCCACATATATACCCCACTTTGGACAATCCTCCTCTGCAATGCTTACATCTTCTGGTTTGACAGGAAGAGGGTAACAGGATACTAAACCCTTAGGTTGCAAGATCGGTTCCCCGAGCTGACAAGGTACAAATCGTTCATCCTGCCCCTGAACAAGGCAGTTAACCCACTGTTCCTAAGCCATCATTGAAAGTAAGAATGTGTTCTTAACTGCCTTGCCGAGTCAAATAAAAATAAATATATAAAAATTGTGTTGACGACCGGCTCCCTCCTAGTCAGGTTGTGTCGACGGCCCGCTCCCTCCTAGTCAGGTTGTGTCGACGACCGGCTCCCTCCTAGTCAGGTTGTGTCGACGACCGGCTCCCTCCTAGTCAGGTTGTGTCGTAGACCGGCTCCCTCCTAGTCAGGTTGTGTCGATGACCGGCTCCTTCCTAGTCAGGTTGTGTCGTCGACCGGCTCCCTCCTAGTCAGGGTGTCTCGATGACCGGCTCCCTCCTAGTCAGGTTGTGTCGATGACCGGCTCCCTCCTAGTCAGGTTGTGTCGACGACCGGCTCCCTCCTAGTCAGGTTGTGTCGTCGACCGTGCTCCCTCCTAGTCAGGCTGTGTCGTCGACCGGCTCCCTCCTAGTCAGGTTGTGTCGATGACCGGCTCCCTCCTAGTCAGATTATATTGACGACTGCCTCCCTCTAGTCACTAGTGTGTCTTATTTATTTAATCAAACAGCTTAAAGCATCATATGTTCAGTACATATAGATTTTATAAAAACAAGTGGGGCGATTGATAGAATTTACAGATGACTCTTGGTTGACCGTGGATCAAATCCAGGCTGTATCATAACCAGACGTGATTGGGAGTCCCATAGGGCGGCGCACAATTGGCCCAGCGTGGTCCAGGGAACGCAGTCATTGTAAATAAGATTTTGTTCTTCAGTTAACTGATTTGCCTAGTTAAATAAAGGTTACATTTAAATCATTTTAAAAAAGGGATTCATTGACAAACCATATTTTACAAATCCGTCAAGGCACCAAAACAAAGGTTTCAAACCAATTCATGAATGTAATTGAATCTAGGTTTCTTGCCTTTAATGTAAGGGCATGAAAAACAATGGCTGACAATGACTTATCAACAGCTCTAATAATTTGCCCTCACAGGAAATCTACACTGGCAATTATAGAACATATTATGTAGCCTCAAAATCTGTTTAAAACAATAATTTTGACCTCATGGATGGCCAGTCCTTGTATTCATAGTGTAGTGAATTCAGGGGGTAGCCCTGGGCTGAACTCAAACCTGGGTCCAGCAACTGTCAAGCCAACACCTTAGAACTGTTACGCCAAGATTTCTGAACTTCTTGACGAGGTCGCTGGGTGTTGGGTTACGGTTGCTACAATAGCCTTCTCTAAGAATGTGAGAGCGGAAACACTTCTCCTTCCCCCATCCCTCAGCAGTTAACCAAACCAAGCCTCTGGGCAGCCATTTTGTTGCTGTTTAAAAAAAACACACAACCCATCAATCTGCAGTTCAAACAATAACAAATCTGTCATTCCACCACCACTATCCTATATTTGTGTTGGACAAGTTTGCTCACCACCAGAAAACTCCCATTTTACATTATAATCAACTACAATGCTTCACCTTCTCCAAGATAAAGTGTCTACTGGCTATCAACAATTAAAAACAAGAAAAAAAACACATTTCTAAATAATAATATACAATCGTATCTTTTCTCATTTTTCTTTCTATAGAATCCTAAAGCTCACTAGCTTCTAGAACTCTCATCCCCTTGGAACGAGCCCAAACAAAACTAAATCTCCAATACAGGAAAAGCGTGCAGTCAAAATAAATTGTGATCCATGGCAACTCACTGACTAAACGCAAACATTTTTACTGCCCAGTACGGGAATAAAGACAATTAGAATTTAAATGTTGTCAAGAAATACAGGAGTGATGTCAGATTGTTAAGAAAATTGATTATAGACCAATTGTGTTTTCCTGTGTGTATATACACAAAAAAAATTATTTTACCTTTATTTTACTAGGCAAGTCAGTTAAGAACAAATTCTTATTTTCAATGACGGCGTAGGAACAGTGGGTTAACTGCCTGTTCAGGGGCAGAACGACAGATTTGTACCTTGTCAGCTCGGGGGTTTGAACTTGCAACCTTCCGGTTACTAGTCCACCGCTCTAACCACTAGGCTACCCTGCTGTCCACAAACATCTGCAACAATTATCATATTACATGCATTTTTTTCCACTTGAAGAAAACAGCTCACTACATTTTGAAGTGCTGCGTTTTGATTAAAGTGGGTCACCAACGCAGTAAGTTTAACACAGCTCTTTTTTTTGTTCATCACTTTGTTTAATAATACTCTTTCAATTCAGATACTGTATTTTCCCCTGAGGCTAATATCCATATCATGCTGCAATCAATTGAACAGGGTAAACGATAAGGTAGAACATCATTAAAACACTCCTACTACAATGCTAAAACATTCTACATTGTGACATCATTAAAATACTCCTACTACAATGTTAAAACATTTTACATTGTGACATTATTTCAGTGATATCATGAAACAACTTCTTCATGCATGTATTTTCTGATGTTTGATCAGAGATCTTTTATCAGAGTATCTCTTGTCACATTGATCACAGCTAAAAGGTTTCTCTCTTGTGTGTGTTCTCTGGTGTGAAGTTAGCTGGCTAGATGTAGTAAAACTCCTCCCACATTGATCACAGCTATAAGGCTTCTCTCCTGTGTGTGTTCTCTGGTGTTTAGTCAGATGGCTAGCTTTAACAAAACTCCTCCCACATTGATCACACATATAAGGTTTCTCTCCTGTGTGTTTTCTCTGGTGTAATGTCAGACCGCTAGATGTAGTAAAACTCCTCCCACATTGACCACAGCTATAAGGTTTTTCTCCTGTGTGTGTTCTCTGGTGTACTGTCAGACCGCTAGATGTAGTAAAACTCCTCCCACATTGATCACAGCTATAAGGTTTCTCTCCTGTGTGTGTTCTCTGGTGTGAAGTTAGCTGGCTAGATGTAGTAAAACTCCTCCCACATTGATCACAGCTATAAGGCTTCTCTCCTGTGTGTGTTCTCTGGTGTGAAGTTAGCTGGCTAGATGTAGTAAAACTATTCTCACATTGATCACAGCTATAAGGCTTCTCTCCTGTGTGTGTTCTCTGGTGTGAAGTTAGCTGGCTAGATGTAGTAAAAGTCATCCCACATTGATCACAGCTATAAGGCTTCTCTCCTGTGTGTGTTCTCTGGTGTGAAGTCAGCTGGCTAGATGTAGGAAAACTCTTCTCACATTGATCACAGCTATAAGGCTTCTCTCCTGTGTGTGTTCTCTGGTGTGAAGTCAGCTGGCTAGCTTGAACAAAACTCTTCTCACATTGATCACACATATAAGGTTTCTCTCCTGTGTGTGTTCTCTGGTGTTGAGTCAGATAGCTAGCTTTAACAAAACTCCTCCCACATTGATCACACATATAAGGTTTCTCTCCTGTGTGTTTTCTCTGGTGTACTGTCAGATCACTAGATGTAGCAAAACTCCTCCCACATTGACCACAGCTATAAGGTTTTTCTCCTGTGTGTGTTCTCTGGTGTTGAGTCAGATGGCTAGCTTTAACAAAACTCCTCCCACATTGATCACACATATAAGGTTTCTCTCCTGTGTGTTTTCTCTGGTGTAATGTCAGACCGCTAGATGTAGTAAAACTCCTCCCACATTGACCACAGCTATAAGGTTTTTCTCCTGTGTGTGTTCTCTGGTGTACTGTCAGAATGCTAGATGTAGTAAAACTCCTCCCACATTGATCACAGCTATAAGGTTTCTCTCCTGTGTGTGTTCTCTGGTGTTTAGTCAGATGGCTAGCTTGAACAAAACTCCTCCCACATTGACCACAGCTATAAGGTTTCTCTCCTGTGTGTGTTCTCTGGTGTATTTTAAGTTCTGATGAAGATTTGCAACCTTTCCCACAGTCAGAGCAGCAATGACATTTCTTCCCTGTGGGTCTCTGCTGGTGTTTCTTGAGGTGTTTTGATTTGGAGAGACTCTTCTCTGCCCTGTCACCATCATGAGGTTGTTGAGGCCCCCCAGAGAATCCACGATAGTTAGGTCTCTCTCCTGTGTGAACAAAAAGTCAGGACAGGTGGTTTAAGGCCCACTACAGCAAAAATACACTGTAAAAAGGTGATGCCAACAGCGTAGCCATTATGTTGTTCAAACAATGATGTCTGGAATGAATGTGAATTATTTGACATTCGTCTTAAGACAGTCAAGTGAACAACAGTCATATTTTGTCTTGTTTTCCCATTAGTGGTAACATCGATGATTGTATGCAAGAAATACGTTTTTAAAGTTGTTGAAATCCTAAGCAGTGTGCCAGACAACTTTTGGTCTCCAATATAGGCACCTTTCAGTAGGTCTATGTTGTTGTTAGGTGAAGTTATGAGTCTACAGTAGGTCTATGGTATTGGGATAACTAGTGGTTTCCACATTAGCATGGAGGAGTTTCTGCAACCAAATTGCATTTTAGCAAACAGAGGGCGATGCAGAGAGCGATGCACCTATTTGGGGATGTCTGATAGTATTTACGCACCACCACTAATGATTTGTGGAGCTTCTCAAGTAATTTTTTCTTCACCTCAAACACCAAGTAAACAAAGTCTTACAAATACTTTGAGCAACTATTGATTAGAGTAAAATATTTCCAGCTCTCACTCTTGATAACCACTCGACATGAAAGGGAAAAAATGTAATGCTCTGATCCAGCGGAAATGTCATACAATACCTGATTACTTCTTATCCCTTTCACAAGTAGCCTACAGCTGTGTCTGTCCCAAACTCTCTGGTGCGGGAAACTGAGAGCCCAGAATATTTTATACAATGTTGCTATCATGTTGTTTCAGACAGACCTAGGTGATAGAACTTTAAACAGTGTATCAACTATGTAGACAGGCCATGCTCAGCCAATGCGAGTTATTTTATCTGGATATTTTCTAGATGTTTTTATTTGTTGGCTTTAGGTAGGCTATTTTTACATAGTTGGCAATGGCAATAAATTATATAAATCTAAATAATGTTTATTTCTATTTATATAGAATATAGATTAGACAATGATTTTGAGATACGATTAAAAAATTAAACTGTTCCAGTAAAATGTGAATATGAAAATCATAACTGGCACCAGATCAGTAGTACTGCTGTTGTAGTCTATTACTGGAAACTTCAGGAGCATAACGTCAGAATTTAAGGCCAGCAGCAGCGGGAGGAGGTTTTTTTTTTCTTATGGTTCGGCTATTTTGATCTCTGGTTCCCTGATTTTTTTCATTGGCAAGATTAGCAAAATTTAGGCATGATATACCAGCAGCGAATGCTGACATTACACTTCCAAGTGTATCTGACCAAATTATGAAAGAAACATTGTAATTTAGAATCCATAAAGTCCGTGTGGAAGAGGTGAAAAAAGTATTGTTGTCTATCAACAATGATAAGCCACCAGGGTCTGACAATCTAGATGGAAAATGAATGAGGATAATAGCGGACGAAATTGCCACTCCTATTTTCCGTATCTTTAATTTAATCCTAATGGAGAGCGTGTGCTTTCAGACTTGGAGGGAAGCTAGTCATTCAATATGTCCTATGCTCTGCATAGTTAGCTCCAGGTAAAATGTTGTACTTATTCAGCCATTCTGTGACCAAAAACAAGCTACATATGGACAGTGCCAAAATAAAAAGACTCTGGAAATGAAAAAGCACCGCAACCTAGCTGGAAATGGGACAAACGGACCCCCTTCTGTGGTAACAGACTGGGACGATTTGTAATCAAATCTAATTCCCAGGAACGGGGTTTATATGAACCACAGAGACTGTGTGGGATAATAACATGGCTCTGTCCAACCCTGCTTGTTCCCTCGACTCAGCTACCAACCAGCCATCTCCAACAGGGCCCTTTACCTGTATCAATAGACACTTCATAGTGAGCTACAGGTAGCAATCAGCCATGAATCCCAATAATGAGCCACCTATGGGAGGGGTATCCCCTTGTGGACAAATATCTAAATGTATTACTGCTACCCTGGGGAGATTGATATACCCCTTGAACATCGGCTCCAACCCTCGTTGGATGTGGCAGGGCTTGCAAATTATTGCAAACTACAAAGGGAAGCACAGCCGATAGCTGCCTAGTGACACGAGCCTACCAGACGTGCAACATTACTTCCATGCTCGCTTCGAGGAAAGTAACACTGAAACATGCATGACAGCATCAGCTGTTCCAGACGACTTTGTGATCACGCTCTCCGCAGCCGATGTGAGTAAGACCTTTAAACAGGTTAACATTCACAAGGCCACAGGGCCAGACGGATTACCAGGATGTGTACTCCAAGCATGCGCTGACCAACTGGCAAGGGTCTTCACTGACATTTTCATCCCCTGTCTGAGTCTAATACCAATATGCTTCAAGCAGAACACCATAGTCCCTGTGCACAAGAACACTAAGGTAATCTGCCTAAATGACTACCGATACTGAGTGGACGATGGTGAAGAACAGTGGAGTGAAAAGGGCTAAAGTTGGTAATGAAAAGCAGTTTATGGTCGGAGTGGGAATTATCAGCAAGGATGTTTTTTTGGGGTGACCGGTTTGCAGTCTCAAAGATGGTGAAGTGGAATTGGTTCGAGTGACCAGGAGCAGTATGATGCTGATTGTGTGTCAACAGCACAAAAGGAGAAAGCTTATTGTGGTTTAGGGATAACATTTCAGGAAGATGCATGTTGATTAAAACAAATGATAGACTGAAGGTTTTACTGTGGTTTGGTGAAGTGGTTCTCCCATCTGATGTAAAACCTGGGTAAGTGAGATCTACAGAAGCCGCTGCAGTGTTACAATTGTAAAAAAGGTTGGACATGTTGCAAGTGTTTGTTGAAGGAATAAATATGTCGTAGTCAGATGAAGCATGTTGTAATTGTGATGGGAATCACGTTCCCGAGTTCCCGGAGTGCCCTGTACGGATGAATGATGTCACAGTAGCTAGGATGATCAGGCCCATCCAGCAGGTATCCTATGTGGAGGCAGTGAAAATAGCTGAAGGAGAAGAGAGGAGAAGGTAGTGGATGTCCCACAGTCTACAGTAAAGCCATGCAGGAGAAGGATCCCAACACACTAATAGTGAACAAGGTGGACTTTGTTGTGTTTATAGCGCAAGTGATAAATTGCATTAATAAAGTATTAGCAACCTTCGTCTAAAACACGCAGTTTCCGCATTAGCTTGGAGGAGTTTCTACAACAAAATTGTGTTTGCATTGCCCTCACTGCCGCACTGATACATTTCATTAATACTAAACTAATAAAACATCTAAGAAGCTAGACATCATTGTGAAGGCGGCAAATGGATTTCTGTCTCTCCAGGACTTCAGACAAAATGTTACAGGGAGAACTGAATTTAGACGTTCCAGCCCTCTCAGGTTCATGAACCTGTGTGGGGATCTGAATAGTACCATTTTTGTTCGAAATTCAGGGTAGTGGAGTGAATTTGGTTCGTGTTTATTTGAGGTAATTAGTAAGATTTGTTAATCCCATTTTTTTGCATTTTGGTTACTGTAGGTGGCAGCAATACACCTGATGAGTGTAGTCTGACAAACCTCAGCGAAGAAGACATGGTAGGAACCAAAGTGATGGTCAGTATTTCCAGTTGATCCTAATTAGATGTTACATTACATGTTGTTTTCTTACTTCATGTAGCCTGCTAGCTAGCCAACATATTCATACTTCGCCTACTCCTCTCTGATAAGATACCGTTGCACAAACATGCTTCTCTAGGCCTACAACAGCACTGGTACCAGGCAGTATTAGCTAGCTACGTTTACTCTGACTCTTAATACATTTAGTAAGCTAGCTAGCCCGCTAACTAGCGATTAGCACACAACATTATTTAAGCAACACCTTGCTAAAAAAAATACAATCTTTCACCTTTAATGTAATGGCATGAAAATAATTGCCAGAATATTATACAATGACTTAACAGCTCTAACAATTTGACCCCAACAGGAAATCTACACTGGCAGTTATAGAAAGACCCATTTACTATATAACCATTGATTTTTGAAGAATAGAACTTACAAATGCCTCAAATGTTTCTACCATATTACCCCACCAGAAACCACTGACACCGGCCATATTCAACATGTGTTGACTGTTATTAAATCCATCAGTTTTTCTGCTCTCTAATCAATTCAACAAACATTGGGTAGTTAGTTAGAATATAGTTACTAGACTAGCAAGTTTGATGTATAAGTAGCCAACTAACGTTAGGTAGCTAGTTAACATACCAATACACTGCTGTAAAGATATGCTATGCGTTTGGTAAGGATAGTGTAGCTAACATAACGTGTAACGTAACTTATTTCAAAAGTCATTACTTTTACATTTCCTTAAAATGTTCTTAACATTTGTCATAATTATTTAAAGCAGGTCATTTGTATCGGCTCTCGTTGAACTTCTTCCACCATTATTTTCCACCATTTTCTTCAAATCTGAAAATGATGTGAAGCTACGCCCATTTCCTGAAGAATTGCATTATGCACCCTAAAGTACTGCGTGTATATGTCATATTTTGGCGAATTTAGTACGACGAATTTTGGCATACTAACTACATCATACTATGACCAATAAGCACACTATATACTCCATTAACATCACAAATAGTATGGTTAGTATGAGTATTCTAACGCAGCTCAGGTCACTGGGCAGCCATTTTGTTCGTTTAAAAACTAGGTTTTCCCTTTAAAAAAGCAACACAACATTCAATCAACCAATCTGCAGTTCAACCAATAACAAAGCTGTAAATACACCACTATTTTGGAAATAGGATGGATGGGGCTGGAGAAATGTAACTACTCTCAAATTCATAGACAGACCTATGGATGCAAGGACTGACCATCCATGATATCAACATTATAGTTTTAACCATGTTGAGGCTATACAGTGTTGGTTTACATTGTTTCTAAACATTGGAGTAAAAAAAGTTATTTGGGATTCTGATGTGGTAAACAGTTGAACTAAGCTCATAAGGCATTCGTTATATTCTTCAAGAATCAATGCCTATAAATAAATACATAATTTAAGAGTCAATATGGATGTAGCAATTGCAAATGTCCCCTTTAACACCACACATCAGTTCAACAACTGCGGAGTTTGTGCTTCTGTTTTTAAGACAGTACTTACTAGTGTTAATCAGGGCCCCTTCATCGTTGGAACCATCGGACGCCTTAAGATGCGCTTGGGAAACCGGGCCGAGATATCCAGTTTCCTCCTCTTCTTCATTTTCCGATGTGACAGTCACCTCCCCCTCCTCTTCGTTCACTGAAATGTCGTCGTCCCCCTCTTTATTAACTCTGAACGAGTCTCCCTCTTTAACTGTGACGTCTTTCTCTTCTTCTTTCACGGTAACAGCCTCAACCTCTACTTGTTTTTGTATTGTAACAGCCTCCTCTTCCTCCACCTCTTTCACGAGAGCTTCTTTCTCCATCCAGACGACCGCCTCTTCTTCAGCAGGACCGGGGTTAAGTTTGAGACTGGAGCTATGAGGCAGGTACTGAAGTCGCTAAGCGGTATAATTCAAAGCAGTGTCCCTTTATCAGCAGCACGTGATCAATGATGTCTGAAGAATAATTTCGTCGAACACCTGATTGGTTTGGTATTGGGCTCGTTCGACTTTGCAGCCGACAGTGCAGGTGGCTGCTGACTCATTTACAAATCACCTTGCATCTTAAATAACTACTCATTATTATTTATAAATCAGTCAGCCAGTCACCGTTTACCCACAATTCAGCATGGACTTGATGCTCTCGATGAAGGCCAGTGGTTTAGTAGCAGACCTGAAGGCTACGCTGCTACGGTGTGGGACGTCATCTGTAAAAATGTGGCTGTTCTAAATTCTGTGTGCTGGTTGGTTATGCTGTTTAGGCTAATAGCTAGTTGGCTAAATAGCTCAAGTCATGAGTGCAAACGATTGGTTTAATTTAAAGTGATACATTTTAAGTTATTTCTGTTGTAGTTAACATCATAGGTAAGGATTGGTTGATTTCCAGTTTTTAAGTATGGTATTTAAGATGATTGATGAGAAAAGTATCGTCCAACCATCTGGTAACCTGTTTCATGCGCATTAAAGGTGAGATATTCACTGCTTGTATTGATGAAGGAGTGTAATTGATGAAGTTCCTCTGCTGTCCCCTGGAATAGAAAGAACACGTCATCAATTAAGACTTTTTCAGAACCTGATGAGATGCTAGAATGGATTGTTAGGGCTGACAATCACATTCTTCTCTAACAACCCCACATACAGTTACACATAATTAGATGCTATTTTTTTTAAAGTACAATGACCATAATGACCTGAGCGCCTACTTGTCTTGTCTGTGTTTCATTTTCACCTGCTACGTAAAAGAGACTGAAGAATGTGTAACAGTATAGCTTCCGTCCCTCTCCTCGCCCCTACCTGGGCTCGAACCAGGGACTCTGCACACATAAACAACTGCCTCCCACGAAACATCGCTATTAGCGCACACCCCGCTAACTAGCTAGCCATTTCACATCGGTTACAAATGCACAATGGTCAATGCTATCTGGGATTCTTGGGACATCCCTACCCTAAACCCTAACCTTAATCCATAACTTAACCATTTTAAATGTAAACTTCAATGGGCTAGGGACGTCCCAAGGATGTATCGCTACCTGAAATTACACAATCTAAGTGATTGATAGTTGGTATTCAGCAGTCATAAAGCCTTATTTATTTTAATGAACTACTAAAATTGTGATTTTGTCAGACAGCAGCTCTACACTTTATTGAGTGACTGATCCATTCATCCTTCCAACCCTCCTCAGCCTTCCTCTCCTCTGAAGACCCAGTGAGGGTGGAGCTCAGTCAGAGAGCTGTTGAGGGACTGGTTAGGAAGAACACTTCTACAGCCTGAGAGGTGAGAGGTCACACGTGGTTTAGATGGTAAATATTTATGTCCCCTTAGTGGTTCATCACATCAGCAAAAGGGAATATGTTCCATCATCCATGTTTATTTACATTAGTGCAAATTGACCACTGATATTGGTGTAATTTCCCACCCCTTTTGGCTGTAAGAAAGTTCATTTCAAATCAAAATCAAATCAAATTTATTTATATAGCCCTTCGTACATCAACTGATATCTCAAAGTGCTGTACAGAAACCCAGCCTAAAACCCCAAACAATGCAGGTGTAGAAGGAAAAAGGAAAAACTCCCTAGAAAGGCCAATACCTAGGAAGAAACCTAGAGAGGAACCAGGCTATGTGGGGTGGTCAGTCCTCTTCTGGCTGTGCCGGGTGGAGATTATAACAGAACATGGCCAAGATGTTCAAATGTTCATAAATGACCAGCATGGTCCAATAATAATACGGCAGAACAGTTGAAACTGGAACAGCAGCACGGCCAGGTGGACTGGGGACAGGAAGGAGTCATCATGTCAGGTAGTCCTGAGGCATGGTCCTAGGGCTCAGGTCCTCCTCCGAGAGAGAAAGAGAGAATTAGAGAGAGCACACTTAAATTCACACAGGACACCGAATAGGACAGGAGAAGTACTCCAGATTTAACAAACTGACCCTAGCCCCCCGACACATAAACCACTGCAGCATAAATACTGGAGGCTGAGATAGGAGGTCTCAGGCACACACATTTGGTCTTTGCTATTATGGTCATTTGTGTAGAATGTACTTTTCCCCACTCATTCACCCCACCTCTTTACGTTGCTTATTTATATTCAGTGGCCTGACTGCGTCCAGACTGTCAAAGGCCCATCCTGGTAGATCTGAACCTAATGCAGTTTGGAGTGATCAGATGACATAAGTCACATTTAGGTGCCAGGTGTAACTGAGGCCATAGACGCTGTGTTTACCACTCCACCACACCTTCAGCAGGCTGGAAAATGAACCCTAATATTTTAAAAGCAGGGCAACAACGTCAATATAATTGTAACCAAAAATGTTCAGTTGGTTGCATCAATAATTATGATTACTAAATGTTACATGAAATGTAAATATGAAATATTCGGTTAAATAGTCTTATTTTCAACGTCTTTTCAATGACATTTTGCTAGGTGTGATATCCCCAATGTCAAAACACAGTTTTAACGTCTCCAAATCAATAACCAATATGCAGAAACAGTTTGGGATAAATTGAAAACCTAAACATAAAATGTGCTATATAGACAAACATCTGCCACAATAATCATATTTTTTAAAACAAGCTCCTTATAAACTGCACAAGCACCAAAAACGCTGTTGTTTTGACAAGAAGCAATAAATCACTGATATCGATTAGAGGGGAAATTAGGTTGAATGTGCTGTTGAAACTAACACAACTAAAAAAAACACATGGAAATGGGAGATATCTTTTACCTCACTGGTTAGAGGACAACCTGCAGAAGACAGTCAGCTACATTTTGGAGTGATGCATTTACATTTAGGAGTCACTAAACAAAGGAACACAACACTTATTTGTTATAACTCATCGATATCATGTTGAAATCAAAAATAATTTGTGCAAGAGGAGAGAGATGGGGTTGCACGTCCTGTTAAAGCTAACAGCTCAAAAACCACACTGAATCTGGGAGTAATGTGTACATCCCTGGTTAGAGGACAACTTGCAGAAAACAGCTTGATACATTTTGAAGTGTTGCATTTAGGTTCAAGTGGATCACGAACGTGGTAAGTGTAACAAAAAAAAAATTTGTTAATCACTTTTTGTTAAATAATACTCTTCCATTTCAGAGCCTGGATTTTCCCCCTGAGGCTAATATCCATATCATGTTGAAATCAATAGAACAGGGGACAAATGTTTAGGATTCTACATTGTGACGTCATTAAAACACTCCTACTACAATGTTAAAACATTCTACATTGTGACATTTTTTCATTGATATCATGAAATAACTCATTCATGTATGTATTTTCTGATGTTTGATCAGAGATATTTTATTAAAGTATCTCTTGGCACACTGATCACAGCTATAAGATTTCTCTCCTGTGTGTGCTCTCTGGTGTGATACCAGATGGCCAGATTGACCAAAAATCTTCCCACATTATTCACAGACAAAAGATTTCTCTGGTGTTGAGTCAGAGTTCTTGATGCAGCAAAACTGTTCCCACATTGACTACAGCTATAAGGTCTCTCTCCTGTGTGTATTCTCTGGTGCACTGTCAGCGCTCCAGATTGGGCAAAACTCTTCCCACATTGATCACAGCTATAAGGTCTCTCTCCTGTGTGTGTTCTCTGGTGCACTCTCAGATCTCCAGATTGACCAAAACTCTTCCCACATTGACCACAGCTATAAGGTTTCTCTCCTGTGTGTGTTCTCTGGTGAACTCTCAGATCTCCAGATTGACCAAAACTCTTCTCACATTGACCACAGCTATAAGATTTCTCTCCTGTGTGTATTCTCTGGTGCACTGTCAGCGCTCCAGATTGGGCAAAACTCTTCCCACATTCATCACAGCTATAAGATTTCTCTCCTGTGTGTGTTCTCTGGTGTGATATCAGGTTGCATTGTTGAGTAAACCTCTTCCCACATTGAGTACAGCTATAAGGTTTCTCTCCTGTGTGTATTCTCTGGTGTGTTATTAGGCTGCTGAGCTGAGTAAAACTCTTCCCACATTCATCACAGCTATAAGGTTTCTCTCCTGTGTGTGTTCTCTGGTGTAAAGTCAGAGAGCCAGATGTAGTAAAACTCTTCCCACATTGATCACAGCTATAAGATTTCTCCCCTGTGTGTGTTCGCTGATGAATTGTAATGCCTGATGAGGTGAATCTCTTCCCACAGTCAGAGCAGCAGTGAGTTCTCTTCCCTGTGGATCTCTGCAGGTGTTTCTTGGGGGGTTCTGATCTGGAGAGACTCTTCTCTGCCTTGTCAGCATAATGAGGTTGTTGAGGCTCCCCAGAGGATCCACGGTAGTCCCGTCTCTCTCCTGTGTGAACAACAAAGTCAGACAAATGATTAAAGGCCCACAACAGCGGTAATCCACTGTAAAAGGTGATGCCAACAGCGTAGCCATGATGTTGTACAACAATTGTTTTCTGTAATGAATGTACTGATTATTTGACAATTGTCTTAAAATGAGCAAGAATAGTCCTATTTTGTCTTGTTTTCACATTAGTAGTAACATCAATGATTGTAGGCTAGAAAAAAGTTATTACAATTGTTGAAATCCTAAGAAGTGTGCCAGACGACTTTTGGTCTCCAACATAGGCACCTTTCTGTGTTTGCTAAAATTGCGTCACGAGGGCGATGCACATGCAATTTGGTGGTAGAAACTCGTCCCCCTAATGAGGAAACCGATAGTTTTGGATTAAGTATATCTGCCTGGAGCAAAAATGGTGAGCAAAGATTTTGTTTTTTCACAATGTATTCTGAATGTGAATGGGGGAAAACTCAGGGGAGTAACCTCCATGTCCAGGTTGCTTAATTGTAATGCTCGTTTGAACGTCCTGCTTAATATAATGTTTGTGTCGTCATCGCAAATCAACCTCTTTGTACTTAAAAAAACACTTCAACCAGTAAAATGCTCTTTGGCTTTTCCATCAGCCTGACAATGAGGGTTTATACACTGTTTGCCAAATTGGCCCATAACTTCACCTAACAATTACATAGACCTATGTAATGAATGAAGAAGCACTTTGGTTGTTGTTGTATGTCGTGATGTTTGTCATGTGACTGTCATTCAGAAAATGATTTCCTGGACCAGCTGATGATAGTTGAACATGTGACTCTAAACAGCTACAGAATTAAATATTATGTGTAATTATTGAAGAACCGCATTAATGACAGTATCCATTTGGGTGTTGTCAATAAAGTTAAGGTGACTCTCAGAATCACTGGATTTTGCAAACTCTGAAATTATTTAGAATTTCTGTGCCCATGAAAACTGTTTTCCCAGCGTAATATAAGGAAACTAAATGTTACGTAGGTAGAGTGCATTTCAGAGACCCGAATACAAAAAACGGTCCTAACAGGACAATAATCTAAACCACAAGGCCAAATCTACACTGGAGGAGCTTACCAAGATGACATTGAATGTTCCTGAGTGGCCTAGTTACAGTTTGGACTTAAATCGTCTTGAAAGTCTATAGCAAGACTTGAAATGGCTTTCTAGCAATGATCAACAACCAACTTGACAGAACAGGAAGGATTTAAAAAAGAAAAATGAATTTCACATGAAGATCAGTCGCCTATTGGATGACATCATGACTTCCCATCAAGCCAACTCCTTACTATGACATCACTCACTCCTTCTAGTTTGCAGTTGTCTAAAAAAAAAAACTATTTTGCTCAAAACATGTATTTGTTTCCCTTCAGTGTGTTTCTACTTTACAACAGGAAGAAAAAAAATGAATCACCAGATGACATCATGAACAATTCATACATTTTTTTATTTTTCAACTTTATTTAACCAGGTAGGCCAGTTGAGAACAAGTTCTCATTTACAACTGCGACCTGGCCAAGATAAAGCAAAGCAGTGTGACAAAAAAACAACAGAGTTACACATGGAGTAAACAAACATACAGTCAATAACACAAAAGAAACATCTATATACAGTGTGTGCAAATTGAGTAAGGAGGTAAGGCAATAAATAGGCCAGAGTAGCAAAGTAATTACAATTTAACAAATTAACACTGGAGTGATAGATGAGCAGATGATGTGCAAGTAGAAATACTGGTGTGCAAAAGAGCAAAAAAGGAAATAAAAACACGGGGATGAGGTAGGCAGTTGGATGGGCTATTTACAGATGGGCTGTGTACAGCTGCAGCGACCGGTAAGCTGCTCAGATAGCTGATGCTTAATGTTAGTGAGGGAGATATGTCTCCAGCTTCAGTGATTTTTGCAATTCGTTCCAGTCATTGGCAGCAGAGAACTGGAAGGAAAGGCGGCCAAAGTAGGTGTTGGCTTTGGGGATGACCAGTGAGATATACTTCCTGGAGCACGTGCTATGGGTGGGTGTTGCTATGGTGACCAGTGAGCTGAGTTAAGGTGGCCTAGCAAAGACTTATAGATGACCTGTAGCCAGTGGGTTTGGAGACGAATATGTAGTGAGGGCCAGCCGACGAGAGCATACAGGTCCTAGTGGAGGGTGGTATATGGGGCTTTGGTAACAAAACGGATGGCACTGTGATAGACTGCATCCAGTTTGCTGAGTAGAGTGTTGGGAGGCTATTTTGAAAATGACATCGCCAAAGTCAAGGATCGGTAGGATAACTGATCAAAACACGTGAACAAAACGGAGGTTTTTGATTATAAAGAGACTTTATCGAACAAAACTAACATTTATTGAGTAAATGGGAGTATTGTGAGTGCAACGATATGAAGATCATAAAAGGTAAGCGATTCATTTTATTGCTATTTCTGACTTGTGTAACTCCTCTACTTGGCTGGTAACTGTTTGTAATGATTTGTCTGCTGGACGCTGTTCTCAGATAATCGCACGGTATGCTTTCGCTGTAAAGCTTTTTTGAAATCTGACACCGTGGTTGGATGAACAAGAAGTTCATCTTTAAACCGATGTGTAACACTTGTATGTTTTATGAATTTTTATAATGAGTATTTCTGTTTTTGAATTTGGCACTCTGCAATTTCACTGGATGTTGGCCATAATAGAACGAACTCTGAAGATAGATGGGGGGCAATTCACATATGGTGTCCAGGGCACAGCTGGGAGCTGACGGGGGTTAGTAACAGGCAGCAACAGTGAGAGACTCATTTCTGGAGAGATACATTTTTTAAATTAGAAGCTCGAACTGTTTGGGCATGAAGATATCCCTCTAGTGGTGTGGGGGCTGTGCTTTGGCAAAGTGGGTGGGGTTATATCCTTCCTGTTTGGACCTATCCGGGGGTGTCCTCGGATGGGGCCACAGTGTCTCCTGACCCCTCCTGTCTCAGCCTCCAGTATTTATGCTGCAGTAGTTTATGTGTCGGGGGGCTGGGGTCAGTTTGTTATATCTGGAGTACTTCTCCTGTCCTATTCGGTGTCCTGTGTGAATCTAAGTGTGCGTTCTCTAATTCTCTCCTTCTCTCTTTCTTTCTCTCTCTCGGAGGACCTGAGCCCTAGGACCATGCCCCAGGACTACCTGACATGATGACTCCTTGCTGTCCCCAGTCCACCATGCTGCTGCTCCAGTTTCAACTTCCACCTGACTGTGCTGCTGCTCCAGTTTCAACTGTTCTGCCTTATTATTATTCGACCATGCTGGTCATTTATGAACATTTGAACATCTTGGCCATGTTCTGTTATAATCTCCACCCGGCACAGCCAGAAGAGGACTGGCCACCCCACATAGCCTGGTTCCTCTCTAGGTTTCTTCCTAGGTATTGGCCTTTCTAGGGAGTTTTTCCTAGCCACCGTGCTTCTACACCTGCATTGCTTGCTGTTTGGGGTTTTAGGCTGGGTTTCTGTACAGCACTTTGAGATATCAGCTGATGTACGAAGGGCTATATAAATAAATGTGATTTGATTTGATAGACCTGGAAAGTATGATAGAACTTAGAACTTAGTAGATTGCAACTCCTCCCCCTTCGGCAGTTCTATCTTGATGGAAAATGTTGTAATTGGGGATGGACATTTCTGAATGTTTGGTGGCCTTCCTAAGCCAGGATTCAGATACGGCAAGGACATTAAGGTTGGTGGAGTGTGCTAAAGCAGTGAGTAAAACAAACTTAGGGAGGAGGCTTCTGATGTTAACATGCATGAAACCAAGGCTTTTACAGTTACAGAAGTCAACAAATGAGAGCGCCTGGGGACACACGGGGCCTGGGTTAACCTCTACATCACCCGAGGAACAGAGTAGTAAGATGAGGGTAGGGCTAAAGGCTATCAGAACTGGTCGTCTAGTGCGTTGGGAACAGAGAATAAAAGGAGCAGGTTTCTGGGCGTGGTAGGATAGATTCAAGGCATAATGTAAAGACAGGGGTATGGTAGGGTGCAGGTACAGTGGAGGTAAGCCTAGGCATTGAGTGACGATAAGAGAGGTTGCATCTCTGGAGGCACCAGTTATGCTAGGTGAGGTCACTGCATGTGTGGGAGGTAGGACAAGAGAGTTCTCTGAGGCATGTTGAGTGGGACTAGGGCCTCCGCAGTAAAACAAAACAATGATAACTACCCTAAACAACAGTATACAAGGCATATTGACATTAGAGAGCCATAAAGCGAGGCATAAAGCAAGGTGTTGATTGAGAGAGCTAGCTAAGACAACAACAGGTAAAATGGCGATGAATGGGCAGAGAGGGTCAGTTAACTACACACAGGGCCAGAGTTCGAGACAGATAAACTAAATGGAGTACCGTGATTAATGAACAGTCCAGGAGGCATCAGCTATGTAGCCAAGGTTGAGGGCACATCAGACGGAATTGCGTCGGCAGACCAGTTGTGATGGACCGGCGGGGCTCCGTGTCGACAAAGGGTACAGGCCAATTGGCAAAAGAGGTACTGTAGCTGGCGTAATTTTGTTTGCTAGCTGGGAGATGCACCTGGCTTGAGGCTAACTGGTGCTAGCTTCAGGACAAGGGCGTTGGCCACTATAGCCAATCCGGTGCAAAGGTCTAGAGCTTACGGCAGGAATCCGGTGATGTAGTGGCTTCTAGTCGTCTTAGTGAAGAGTCTGGGAGGCATCAGCTGTGTAGCCGAGTGATCATAGGGTCCACCGAGCAGGCCGGGAGATGGGCCTGGCTCAAGGCTAGCTTCGGGGCTGGGCCACTCAGTGGCAGCTAGCCAGCTGCGATTATCTGGTGTAATGGTCCAGAGCTTACGGCAGGAATACAGTGATGTAGTGGAGAAAAACAGTCTGATATGCTCAGGGTTGATATCGCGCTGTGCAGACTGGCAGGTATTATCCAGGCTAAAAGCGGCCGGTGTTTGAGCTAAAAAGGTAAAGGCTGCTAGCAGTGGCTAACAATGACTAAATAGCTAGTAGCTAATTAGCTGGTTAGCTTCTGATGGAGGTTCTAGCTATAAGGGCCCAAAAAAAAGCAGATCCGTATCACATTGAGTGAGGCGGGTTGCCGGAAGATATATTTAATTGAATTTAATGCTATGTTGACGAGCGGCTCCCTCCGGTCAGGTTGTGTTGACGAGCGGCTCCCTCCGGTCAGGTTATGTTGAGGAGCGGCTCCCTCTAGTTATGACGTCGAGTAATTTGTGTCTTAATTATTTAATTAAACAGAATGCTTCACTTCACTAGGGTAGGGGACAGCATTCAGAATTTTGGATCAAAAGCGTGCCTAAATTAAAGTTTCCAAAACTGTTAAAATAATGTCTGTGAGTATAACAGAACTGATATGAAAGGCTGTTTTTCCATTGAAAGCCTATCCACCATACAAAGACTTAGGACCCAGGTCACGATCTCTATGGCTTCTTCTACATGTGGTCATTCTTTAGGCATTGTTTCAGGTTTTTACTCTGAAAAATGAGGGAGATACAGCACTTTCAATGAGTGGACAGCGGACATTTTCAGCCATGAGCCCAGCGCGAAGCTTTTGTGTGGTTGAAATATTATTGAATATTTATGACAAGAACAACATGAGGATTGATTTTAAACACCGTTTGACATGTTTCTACGAACTTTTATTGTACTTTTATAAAAATTTTGTCTGATGTTGAGAGCGCGTGTAGCCAATGTGAAATGGCTAACTAGTTAGCGGTGGTGCGCGCTAGTGGCGTTTCACCATAATTTGCAAATAAATTCATAAAAAATCCTACAATGTGATTTTCTGGATTTTTTTTCTTCTCATTTTGTCTGTCATAGTTGAAGTCTACCTATGATGAAAATTACAGGCCTCATCTTTTTAAGTGGCCGAACTTGCACAATTGGTGGCTGACTAAATACTTTTTTGCCCCACTTTTGTACATCCTAGAAACCTGGTTAAACTATCATTATGACATCATGGATGAATTCTAGAATATACCATATATCCTAGAAACCTGGTTAAACTATCATTATGACATCATGGATGAATTCTAGAATATACTATATAGCCTAGAAAACTGGTTAAATTATCATTATGACCTCATGGATGGCCAGTCCTTGTATTCATAGTGTATTGAATTCAGGGGGTAGCCCTGAGCTGAACTCAAACCTGGGTCCAGCGACTGTCAAATCAACACCTTATAACTGTTACGCCAAGATGTCTGAACTTCTTGACGAGGTCGCTAGGTGTTGGGTTAAGGTTTCTTCAATATCGTTCTCTATGAATTTGAGAGTGGTTAAACTTCTCCTTCCCCCATCCCTCAGCGGTTAACCAAGTCTCTGGGCAGCCATTTAGTTGCTGTTTAAAAAAGACACAAAACCCAGCCATCTGCAGTTCAAACAATAACAAATCTGTCATTCCACCACTATTTTGGTAATAAAAGATTATGGGGTTGGAGAAATGTAACTACAGACAGACCTATGGATGCAAGGACTGACCATCCATGATATCAACATTATAGTTTTAACCATGTTGAGGCGGCAGGGTAGCCTAGTGGTTAGAGCATTGGACTAGTAACCGGGCCCGAGCTGACATGGTACAAATCTGTCAATTAACCCACTGTTCCTAGTCCGTTATTGAAAATCAGAATTTGTTCTTAACTGCTATACAGTGTTGATTTACATTGTTTCTAAACATTATAGTAAAAAAAGCTTATTTGGGTTCTGATGGGGTACAACAGTTGAACTCAGCTCATGAGTAAATAATAATAATAAATAATTTAGCAATTGCAGATTTCCACCTTAACACCAAACATCAGTTCAACTGCAGAGTTTGTGCCTCTGTTGTTAAGACAGTACTTACTAGTGTTAATCAGGGAACGGTTTCTCAAAACCATCTTATGGCTAAATTCATCGTTAGAACCATTGGATGCCTTAAGATGCGTTTGGGAACCTGGGCCCAGATATCCAGGTGCCTCCTCTTCTTCCTCCTCCTTTTTCGATGTGAAAGTAATCTCCTCCCCCTCCTCTTTCACGCCATAAACAGCATCTTCCTCTCCTTTTACTGTGACATCATCCTCCTCTTTCACTCTGAACGCGTCCTCCTCTTCTTTCACAGTAACGGCCCCACTCCCTACTTCTTGATTTACTGTGATATCCTTCTCTTCATTAGAAGGAGAGTAGCTTGGTGACCGCATGGTCGGGGATGTTAGCTAGCTAGGCTAATGCTAATTTAACCAGCCCGCTAGCTGAATAATAACAACACCGTAAATATGAAATTAAATCGGATAACTAACTAGACGATAGAAGTGGGTTTAAAACACAGTGGCTAATATACACTAAAGCCTCTAAAGTAATGTATTGTTTCGGCTATTTTGTCTAGCAAGCTACCGAGGTGTCTGACGAACTGTTGCTGATGATGAAAGAAGCGTTCCGTCCACTAGATTATACGTCACACCAGCAGATTAACTTTAAATTCCCAGACCGCCATCTGCTGACTGGAGTGGGTAACGCAGTTGAGTAAAATGTAGATTTTATCTTCAGACAACAAGATAAAGTGTACGAAGCATGAGTTTTTACTCACCAGTGTAACAATACAGTGTGGTTATTAAAGACTTAGTAAGCTAGTTGTCGTCACTTTATGGTTATAAGAACAAACAGTTATGTTTTTGCGTTATTACATATTTATTAACTTATTTTGTGAACTCTTCCCACACTACCCACAATGCAGTATTTCTTAAATATATTTATCCTTTATTTAACTAGGCAAATCAGTTAAGAACAAATTCTTATTTACATTGACGGCCTGCCCCTGCCAAACCCTAACCCAGAGACGATGCTGGGCCAATTGTGCGCTGCCCTAAGGGACTCCCAATCACGGCCTGTTATGATACAGCCAGGATTTGAACCAGGGTCTGTAGTGACGCCTCCAGCGAGATGCAGTGCCTTAGACCGCTGCGCCGCTCGTGTGATAAAGGTGTGGGATTCTGGGTAATCCACAGCAGATTTATGGAGAACTTGAAAATTGAGTGGTCCTGGGTTAGAAATGTATAAAATTGACATTACATCATTAAATCCACGTTTTAAATCATACATTAGCAATTTATGTTTTAGTAATTACTGTTGTTTGTTTGGCGTCAAGTCAGCCTCTCTTTATATGTTATTTGCCAAATGTCTGTTTTCCATGTGGATTTCATGCTAAAGATCCCTCTTTCAAGTTGGTATCTAACTGGAAAATGCATCTTCTTTTGGAGTGCTATTTTTACCCTGTCGACTACTGATCATTCATCCACACTGTGTGTCTCATCAATGCAGGTCATTTATGACAAAAGTATAAAGTATATGTTTTACAAACTCATGAACACCAGCCAGTTTATCAGCCCGGTTTTGTTAGTTTAGATGTATTATACTTCTTCGCCACCTGAGGGGGACATTGAGTAATTTTCCATGTCAATTTGATATATTTTGATACTAAAATGGATGACGCGATATTCTGATGTAGTGAATATGAGACACATGGAAATAATGTATTTATTTTTATTATAGTAAATTAGGAATTAGTAGGAATTGTTAAATCCACTATACGATCACAATGACTTTGATAGACATTTCAATAGTTTTGTTAGTAAATTACAGGGCAGATTAATGTAGAATTGCTGTGGGAGTGGTATTTATATCCTGTCACTACTGATCATTCATCCATACTGTGTGTGTCCCATCATTGCAGCTTTGGAAATAAATGAACTATCCATTCATTGCTCCTTCCTGTGTTGACTCACTGACTTGAGGGACCAGGATGGTCACACTAGGTCGATATCTAACTCAAGCTTCACCTCCTTTTATTTTTTTATTTCACCTTTATTTAACCAGGTAGGCTAGTTGAGAACAAGTTCTCATTTGCAACTGCGACCTGGCCAAGATAAAGCATAGCAGTGTGAACAGACAACACAGAGTTACACATGGAGCAAACAATTAACAAGTCAATAATACAGTTGAAAAAAGGAGAGTCTATATACATTGTGTGCAAAAGGCATGAGGAGGTAGGCGAATAATTACAATTTTGCAGATTAACACTGGAGTGATAAATGATCAGATGGTCATGTACAGGTAGAGATATTGGTGTGCAAAAGAGCATAAAATAAAATAAATAAAAACAGTATGGGGATGAGGTAGGTAAAAATGGGTGGGCTATTTACCGATAGACTATGTACAGCGGCAGCGATCGGTTAGCTGCTCAGATAGCAGATGTTTGAAGTTGGTGAGGGAGATAATGGACTTGGGATTCTCTGCCTCTAACCCTATTACAGGGGCTGAGTCACTGGCTTACTGGGGCTCTCTCATGCCGTCCCTGGAAGGGGTGCGTCACCTGAGTGGGTTGATTCACTGATGTGGTCATCCTGTCTGGGTTGGCGCCCCCCCTTGGGTTGTGCCATGGCGGAGATCTTTGTGGGCTATACTCGGCCCTGTCTCAGGATGGTAAGTTGGTGGTTGAAGATATCCCTCTAGTGGTGTGGGGGCTGTGCTTTGGCAAAGTGGGTGGGGTTATATCCTTCCTGTTTGTCCCTGTCCAGGGTTAGTCCTCGGATGGGTCCACAGTGTCTCCTGACCCCTCCTGTCTCAGCCTCCAGTATTTATGCTGCAGTAGTTTATGTGTCGGGGGGCTAGGGTCAGTTTGTTATATCTGGAGTACTTCTACTGTCCTATTCGGTGTCCTGTGTGAATCTAAGTGTGCGTTCTCTAATTCTCTCCTTCTCTCTTTCTTTCTCTCTCTCGGAGGTCCTGAGCCCTAGGACCATGCCCCAGGATTACCTGACATGATGACTCCTTGCTGTCCCCAGTCCACCTGGCCGTGCTGCTGCTCCAGTTTCAACTGTTCTGCCTTATTATTATACGACCATGCTGGTCATTTATGAACATTTGAACATCTTGGCCATGTTCTGTTATAATCTCCATCCGGCACAGCCAGAAGAGGACTGGCCACCCCACATAGCCTGGTTCCTCTCTAGGTTTCTTCCTAGGTTTTGGCCTTTCTAGGGAGTTTTTCCTAGCCACCGTGCTTCTACACCTGCATTGCTTGCTGTTTGGGGTTTTAGGCTGGGTTTCTGTACAGCACTTTGAGATATCAGCTGATGTACGAAGGGCTATATAAATAAATTTGATTGGATTTTACTTGTAGATGACCTGGAGCCAGTGGGTCTGGCGACGAATATGTAGCAAGGGCCAGCCGACTAGAGCATACAGGTCGCAGTGGTGGGTGGTATAAGGTGCTTTAGTGACAAAACGGATGGCACTGTGATAAACTGCATCCAGTTTGCTGAGTAGAGTGTTGGAAGCAATTTTGTAGATGACATCGCCGAAGTCGAGGATCGGTAGGATAGTCAGTTTTACTAGGGTAAGTTTGGCGGCGTGAGTGAAGGAGGCTTTGTTGCAGAATAGAAAGCCGACTCTAGATTTGATTTTAGATTGGAGATGTTTGATATGAGTCTGGAAGGAGAGTTTACAGTCTAGCCAGACACCTAGGTACTTATAGATGTCCACATATTCAAGGTCGGAACCATCCAGGGTGGTGATGCTAGTCAGGCGTGCGGGTGCAGGCAGCGAACGGTTGAAAAGCATGCATTTGGTTTTACTAGCGTTTAAGAGCAGTTGGAGGCCACGGAAGGAGTGTTGTATGGCATTGAACCTCGTTTGGAGGTTAGATAGCACAGTGTCCAAGGACGGGCCAGAAGTATATAGAATGGTGTCATCTGCGTAGAGGTGGATCAGGGAATCGCCCGCAGCAAGAGCAACATCATTGATATATACAGAGAAAAGAGTCGGCCCGAGAATTGAACCCTGTGGCACCCCCATAGAGACTGCCAGAGGACCGGACAGCATGCCCCACATATATACCCCACTTTGGACAATCCTCCTCTGCAATGCTTACATCTTCTGGTTTGACAGGAAGAGGGTAACAGGATACTAAACCCTTAGGTTGCAAGATCGGTTCCCCGAGCTGACAAGGTACAAATCGTTCATCCTGCCCCTGAACAAGGCAGTTAACCCACTGTTCCTAAGCTATCATTGAAAGTAAGAATGTGTTCTTAACTGCCTTGCCGAGTCAAATAAAAATAAAAATATAAAAATTGTGTTGACGACCGGCTCCCTCCTAGTCAGGTTGTGTCGTCGACCGGCTCCCTCCTAGTCAGGTTGTGTCGACGGCCCGCTCCCTCCTAGTCAGGTTGTGTCGACGACCGGCTCCCTCCTAGTCAGGTTGTGTTGACGACCGGCTCCCTCCTAGTCAGGTTGTGTCGACGGCCCGCTCCCTCCTAGTCAGGTTGTGTCGACGACCGGCTCCCTCCTAGTCAGGTTGTGTCGACGACCGGCTCCCTCCTAGTCAGGTTGTGTCGTAGACCGGCTCCCTCCTAGTCAGGTTGTGTCGATGACCGGCTCCTTCCTAGTCAGGTTGTGTCGTCGACCGGCTCCCTCCTAGTCAGGGTGTCTCGATGACCGGCTCCCTCCTAGTCAGGTTGTGTCGACGACCGGCTCCCTCATTGTCAGGTTGTGTCGACGACCGGCTCCCTCCTAGTCAGGTTGTCTCGATGACCGGCTCCCTCCTAGTCAGATTGTGTCGACGACCGGCTCCCTCCTAGTCAGGTTGTGTCGACGACCGGCTCCCTCCTAGTCAGGTTGTGTCGTCGACCGTGCTCCCTCCTAGTCAGGTTGTGTCGTCGACCGGCTCCCTCCTAGTCAGGTTGTGTCGATGACCGGCTCCCTCCTAGTCAGATTATATTGGCGACTGCCTCCCTCTAGTCACTAGTGTGTCTTATTTATTTAATCAAACAGCTTAAAGCATCATATGTTCAGTACATATAGATTTTATAAAAACAAGTGGGGCGATTGATAGAATTTACAGATGACTCTTGGTTGACCGTGGATCAAATCCAGGCTGTATCATAACCAGCCGTGATTTGGAGTCCCATAGGGCGGGGCACAATTGGCCTAGCGTCGTCCAGGGAACGCAGTCATTGTAAATAAGATTTTGTTCTTAACTGATCTGCCTAGTTAAATAAAGGTTACATTTAAATCATTTTTTAAAAGTTATTCATTGACAAACCATATTTTACAAATCCGTCAAGGCACCAAAACAAAGGTTTCAAACCAATTCATGAATGTAATTGAATCTAGGTGTCTTGCCTTTAATGTAAGGGCATGAAAAACAATGGCTGACAATGACTTATCAACAGCTCTAATAATTTGCCCTCACAGGAAATCTACACTGGCAATTATAGAACATATTATGTAGCCTCAAAATCTGTTTAAAACAATAATTTTGACCTCATGGATGGCCAGTCCTTGTATTCATAGTGTAGTGAATTCAGGGGGTAGCCCTGGGCTGAACTCAAACCTGGGTCCAGCAACTGTCAAGCCAACACCTTAGAACTGTTACGCCAAGATTTCTGAACTTCTTGACGAGGTCGCTGGGTGTTGGGTTACGGTTGCTACAATAGCCTTCTATAAGAATGTGAGAGCGGAAACACTTCTCCTTCCCCCATCCCTCAGCAGTTAACCAAACCAAGCCTCTGGGCAGCCATTTTGTTGCGGTTAAAAAAAAAACACACAACCCAGCAATCTGCAGTTCAAACAATAACAAATCTGTCATTCCACCACTACTATTCTATATTTGTGTTGGACAAGTTTGCTCACCACCAGAAAACAACTCCCATTTTACATTATAATCACCTACAATGCTTCACCTTCTCCAATATAAACATCGTGTCTGGCTATGTATTTCTAAATAGTAAAATACAATCGTATCTTTTCTCATTTTTCTTTCTATAGAATCCTAAAAGTCACTAGCTTCTAGAACTCTCGTGCCCTTGGAACGAGCCCAAACAAAACTAAATCTCCAATACAGGAAAACCGTGCAGTCAAAATAAATTGTGATCCATGGCAACTCACTGACTAAACGCAAACATTTGACTGCCCAGTATGGGAATAAAGACAATTAGAATTTAAATGTTGTCAAGAAATACTGGAGTGATGTCGGATTGTTAATAAAATTGATTATAGACCAATTATAGTGTTTTCATGTGTGTATATACACAAACATCTGCAACAATTATCATATTACATGCATTTTTTTTCCACTTGAAGAAAACAGCTCACTACATTGAAGTGCTGCATGTTGATTGAAGTGGGTCACCAACGCAGTAAGTGTAACACAGCTGTTTTTTTTTGTTAGTCACTTTTTATTTAATAATACTCTTTCAATTCAGAGCCTGGATTTCCCCCTGAGGTTAATATCCATATCATGCTGCAATCAATTGAACAGGGCAAACAATAAGGTAGAACATCATTAAAACACTCCTACTACAATGTTAAAACATTCTACATTGTGACATCATTAAAACACTCCTACTACAATGTTAAAACATTCTACATTGTGACATCATTAAAATACTCCTACTACAATGTTAAAACATTCTACATTGTGACATCATTAAAATACTCCCACTACAATGTTAAAACATCCTACATTGTGACATCATTAAAACACTCCTACTACAATGTTAAAACATTCTACATTATTTCAGTGATATCATGAAACAACTTCTTCATGTATGTATTTTCTGATGTTTGATCAGAGATCTTTTATCAGAGTATCTCTTGTCACATTGATCACAGCTATAAGGCTTCTCTCCTGTGTGTGTTCTCTGGTGTGAAGTCAGCTGGCTAGATGTAGGAAAACTCTTCTCACATTGATCACAGCTATAAGGCTTCTCTCCTGTGTGTGTTCTCTGGTGTTGAGTCAGATGGCTAGCTTTAACAAAACTCCTCCCACATTGATCACACATATAAGGTTTCTCTCCTGTGTGTTTTCTCTGGTGTAATGTCAGATCACTAGATGTAGTAAAACTCCAACCACATTGACCACAGCTATAAGGTTTTTCTCCTGTGTGTGTTCTCTGGTGTTGAGTCAGATGGCTAGCTTGAACAAAACTCCTCCCACATTGATCACACATATAAGATTTCTCTCCTGTGTGTGTTCTCTGGTGTTGAGTCAGATGGCTAGCTTTAACAAAACTCCTCCCACATTGATCACACATGTAAGGTTTCTCTCCTGTGTGTTTTCTCTGGTGTAATGTCAGACCGCTAGATGTATTAAAACTCCTCCCACATTGACCACAGCTATAAGGTTTTTCTCCTGTGTGTGTTCTCTGGTGTACTGTCAGACCGCTAGATGTAGTAAAACTCCTCCCACATTGATCACAGCTATAAGGTTTCTCTCCTGTGTGTGTTCTCTGGTGTTTAGTCAGATGGCTAGCTTGAACAAAACTCCTCCCACATTGATCACAGCTATAAGGTTTCTCTCCTGTGTGTGTTCTCTGGTGTATTTTAAGTTCTGATGAAGATTTGCAACCTTTCCCACAGTCAGAGCAGCAATGAGATTTCTTCCCTGTGGGTCTCTGCTGGTGTTTCTTGAGGTGTTTTGATTTGGAGAGTCTCTTCTCTGCCCGGTCAGCATCATGAGGTTGTTGAGGCCCCCCAGAGGATCCACGATAGTCAGGTCTCTCTCCTGTGTGAACAAAAAGTCAGACAGGTGGTTTAAGGCCCACAACAGCAACAATACACTGTAAAAAGGTGATGCCAACAGCGTAGCCATTATGTTGTTCAAACAATGACATCTGTAATGAATGTTAATTATTTGACATTCGTCTTAAGACAGTCAAGTGAACAGTCATATTTTGTCTTGTTTTCCCATTAGTGGTAACGTCGATGATTGTACGCAAAAAATACATTTTTAAAGTTGTTGAAATCCTAAGCAGTGTGCCAGACAACTTTTGGTCTCCAATATAGGCACCTTTCAGTAGGTCTACCAGGCAGTATTAGCTAGCTATGTTTACACTGACTCTTAATACATTTAGCAAGCTAGCTAGCCTGATAACTAGCGATTAGCAGCTAACAATATTTGAGCAACACCTTGCTAAGAAAAGACAATCTTTCGCTTTTAATGTAATGGCATGAAAATAATTGCCAGAATATTATACAATGACTTATCAACAGCTCTAACAATTTGACCCCAACAGGAAATCTGCACTGGCAATTATAGAAAGACCCGTTTACTATATAACCATTGATTCCACTGATTCTTGAAGAATATAACTTATAAATGCCTTAACTGTTTCAACCGTATTACCCCACCAGAAACCAAAACATAAGCTCGTATAACACCACTGTTTGTAAACTAATACTATATGGCTGAGGAGTAGGGTCGATCCAAGCGTTCTGACCTCGCAATGACAGTAAAGCACCCCAGCTAACTGGCTAACGTTGGATAGCTTGCTAGACACAAGTCAGAGAAACACTCACTCTTACCATTTTACTTATAGTTACTATACTGGCAAGTTTGAAGTATAAGTAGCCAACTAACGTTAGGTAGCTAGTTAACATACCGATACATACTGCTGTAAAGATATGCTATGCGTTTTGTAAGGGTAGTGTAGCTAACATTACGTGTAATGTAACTTATTTGAAAAGTCATTACTTTATTACATTGCTCAACATTTGTCATAATTATTTAACCTCTAGTGACACCCCATCCCGTGAACGGGACCGTTGTCATCATCTGACACTAATTAGCATAACACAACGGACATAAATCTTCCTAGAAAATATTCCTATTCATGAAAATCACAAGTGAAATATATTGGAACACAGCTTAGCCTTTTGTTAACCCTGTCATCTCAGATTTTCAAAATATGCTTTACAGCCAAAACTAGACAAGCATTTGTGTAAGTTTATCGATAGCCTAGCATAGCATTATGCCTTGCTAGCAGCAGGCAACCTTGTCACAAAAATCAGAAAAGCAATCAAATCGTTTAACTTTGATGAACTTCGGATGTTTTCACTCACGAGACTCCCAGATAGATAGCCAAAGTAAATTTTTTCCCAAAATATTATTTTTGTAGGCGAAATAGCTCTGTTTGTTCTTCACGTTTGGCTGAGAAATCGACCGGAAATTGCGGTCACGACAACGCCAAATTAGCTTCATAATATCGACAGAAACATGGCAAACGTTGTTAATAATCAATCCTCAATGTGTTTTTCAAATATCTATTCGATAATATATCGACCGGGACAATTGGTTTCTCAGTAGAAGCGATTGGAATAATTGCTACCTCTGTATTTTATGCAAGAATTTCTCAGGGAGCATCAGGTGACCACTTCCGCAATGAAGCCGCCTACGGGTATTTTTCAACATAAATGCGTAAAACTACGTCACAATGCTGTAAACACCTTGAGGAATACGTAGAAAGCGTAATCTGGTTGATAGGGCATTCATAGCTCAATAGGGACGCATCGGAACGCAGGGCTTTCAAAAGATGAGTCACTTCTTGATTGGATTTTTCTCAGGCTTTCGCCTGTAACATCAGTTATGTTATACTCACAGACAATATTTTTTACAGTTTTGGAAACTTTAGAGTGTGTTCTATCCTAAGCTGTAAATTATATACATATTGTAGCATCTTGTCCTGACAAAATATCCCGTTTAATTTGGGAACGTTATTTTTCCAAAAATGAAAATACTGCCCCCTAGTACCAACAGGTTTTTAAGGTTCATTCGTATCCGCTCCGTTGGACTTTGGCTGAATATTTTCCTCCATTTTCTAAAAATCTGAAATCGATGTGAAGTCACGCCCATTTCCTGAAGAATTGCATTATGGGCCGTAAAGTACTGCGTGTATATTTCATATTTTGGCGAATTTAGTACGACATCCGGGAACTTGGCATACTAACATCATACTATAATAAGCAAACTATATACTCAATTAACATCACAAATAGTGCAGTTAGTATGAGTATTCTAACACAGCTTAGGTCTCTGGGCAGCCATTTTGATTGTTTAAAAACTAGGTGGCCCCTTTAAAAAAGCCAAACATTCAATCAACCAATCTGCAGTTCAACCAATAACAAAGCTGTAATTACACCACTATTTTGGTAATAAGATGGATGGGGCTGGAGAAATGTAACTACTCTCAAATTCATAGACAGACCTATGGATGCAAGGACTGACCATCCATGATATCAACAGTATAGTTTTAACCATGTGGAGGCTATACAGTGTTGGTTTACATTGTTTCTAAACATTAGAGTTAAAAAAAGCTTATTTGGGGTTCTGATGTGGTAAACAGTTTAACTAAGCTCATGAGGCATGCGTTATATTCTTCAAGAATCAATGCCTATAAATAAATAATTGAAAGTCAAAATATGGATGTAGCAATTGCAAATTTCCCCTTTAACACCACACATCAGTTCAACAACCGCAGAGTTTGTGCTTCTGTTTAAGACAGCACTTACTAGTGTTAATCAGGGCCTGTTCATCGTTAGATCCATCGGACGCCTTAAGATGCGTTTGTGAAACCGGGCCCAGATATCCAGTTTCCTCCTCTTCTTCATTGTTCGATGACACAGTCACCTCCCCCTCCACTTCTTTCACTGAAACGTCGTCGCCCTCTTTCATTCTGAACGAGTCTTCTTTAACTGAGACGTCTTTCTCTTATTCTTTCACGGTAACAGCCTCAACCTCGACTTGTTTTTGTATTGTAACAGCCTCCTCTTTCACGAGAGCTTCCTTCTCCATCCAGCAGACCTCCTCTTCTTCAGCAGGAACGGGGTTAAGTTTGAGACTGAAGCTATGAGGCATGTACTGAAGTCGCTAAGCGGTATAATTCAAAGCAGTGTCCCTTTATCAGCAGCACGTGATCAATGACGTCTGAAGAATCATTTCGTTGAACACCTGATTGGTTTGGTATTGGGCTCGTTCGACTTTGCAGCCGACAGTGCAGGTGGCTGCTGTCTCACTAATTTACAAATCACCTTGCATCATAAATAACTACTCATTATTATTTATAAATCAGTCAGCCAGTCACCGTTTACCCACAATGCAGCATAGACTTGATGCTCTCGATCAAGGCCAGTGGTTTCGTAGAAAACATGAAGGCTACGCTGCTACGGTGTGGGACGTCATCTTTCAAAATGTGGCTGTTCTAAATTCTGTGTCGCTCAAAGCCTTGAGTAATGAAACTATTTAACAAAAAAAACAATTATCTGGAAAGAGCCAATGCTTCAGGAAGCTTTGTTTCCCCATCACTACTTTTCAGCATGTTTTCTGTGAATTAGACTACGGGAGTTTTGTAACCTTTTCCACCTTGGCTTACTGTTAGTTGGGATCTAATTGGTCTCCGGTAGTTGGTCTCTGCTGACCACAACCGCGCTGGTTGGTTATGCTGTTTAGGCTAATAGCTAGTTGGCTAAATAGCTAACGTTTGCTGGCTGGCTAAGATAACTGCATATAGCTAACATTTTTTGATTGGTTAGATGGCATAATGTATTTCCAAAACGTTGGTTTACTTTAATCACTCAAGTCATGAGTGCAAACGATTGGTTTAATTTAAAGTTATACATTTTAAGTTATTTCTGATGTAGTTAACATCATAGGTAAGGATTGGTTGATTTCCAGTTTTTAAGATGATTGATGAGAAAAGTATCGTCCAACCATCGGGTAACTTGTTTCATGCACATCAAAGGTGAGGGTGAATTTCAGATGTTCACTGCTTGTACTGTATTGATGAAGGAGTGGAATCGATGAAGTTCCTCTGCTGTCCCTTGGAATAGAAGGAACACGTCATTAATGAAGACTTTTTCAGAGCCTGATGAGGTGCTAGAATGGATTGTTAGGGCTGACAATCACATTCTTCTCTAACAACCCCACATACAGTTACGCATAATCAGATGCAATTTTTTTTAAAACTACAATGACCATAATGACCTGAGCGCCTACTTGTCTTGTCTGTGTTTCTTTTACACCTGCTACGTAAAAGAAACTGAAGAATGTGTAACAGTATAGCTTCCGTCCCTCTCCTCGCCCCTACCTGGGCTCTAACCAGGGACATAAACAACTGCCTCCCACGAAACATCGTTACCATCGCTATTAGCGCACGTTAACTAGCTAGCCATTTCACATCGGTTACAAATGCACAATGGTCAATGCTATCTGGGATTCTTGGGACATCCCTACCCTAAACCCTAACCTTAATCCATAACTTAACCATTTTAAATGTAAACTTCAATGGGCTAGGGACGTCCCAAGGATGTTTCGCTACCTGAAATTACACAATCTAAGTGAATGATAGTTGGTATTCAGCAGTCATAAAGCCTTGTTTATTTTAATGAACTACTAAAATTGTGATTTTATCAGACAGCAGCTCTACACTTTATTGAGTGACTGATCCATTCATCCTTTCAACCCTCCTCAGCCTTCCTCTCCTCTGAAGACCCAGTGAGGGTGGAGCTCAGTCAGAGAGCTGTTGAGGGACTGGTTAGGAAGAACACTTCTACAGCCAGAGAGGTGAGAAGTCACACATGGTTTAGATGGTAAATATTTATGTCCCCTTAGTGGTTCATCACATCAGCAAAAGGGAATATGTTCCATCATCCATGTTTATTTACATTAGTGCAAATTGACCACTGATATTGGTGTAATTTCCCACCCCTTTTGGCTGTATGAAAGTTAATTTCCCCCCAGGCACACACATTTGTTCTTTGCTATTATGGTGATTTGTGTAGATAGTACTTTTCCCCACTCATTCACCCCACCTCTTAACGTTGCATATTTATATTCAGTGGCCTGACTGCATCCAGACTGTCAAAGGCCCATCCTGGTAGATCTGAACCTAACGCAGTTTGGAGTGATCAGATGACGGAAGTCACATTTAGGTGCCAGGTGTAACTGAGGCCATAGATGCTCCATATCCATTACTTTTAATGTTTTATATAATATGACTAAATGTATTTATTTCTGTTACAGGGGCAGTCAAGAAATGGAACAGCAAGTTCACAGAACATGACATAAGCAGAGCTGTGGGAGACCACCTCAAGCCCCTGGTAGAGTCGGGGGTGGTGTTTACCTCTCCACCACGCCTTCAGCAGGCTGGAAAAGTGGGATTGATACTGTTTTTCATACTAAGAGGGACTGATTGGTCAGTCTTTGGGTTCATTTGTTGAAATCAAATCAAGCTTTATTTATACAGCACATTTCAGACATGGATGCAACACAATGGCTTCACAGGAAGAAAAACAAAATGAAAATAAACAAAAATATTTAGTACAACAGACAGAAGATTAACAACTGAAATACTAATGAACATTAAGGAAATTCCATTGATTATAATATTAATTGGATGGAATATCCAACCCAAAATATTAACTTGTTTTTTAGGAGGGGCTCTGAAAGACACTATGTGGGTGTCACTGGAAGTTGACTAGTAACAACAATTGGGACATAAAAGACACCCACCATGAGACCCACTAAATCTGCCCAAGAAGAGGGAAACAAAAGAAAAACCCACACCAAACTTAAAGACAGGAAGTAAACCAAAAAGGTGGTTAAAATAATTTATTACAATCAATACCATTCATACTATTACAAAATCATAATTCTCATTCATTCTTAATTAATTCTATTTACAAAACCATCAAACAAAAACAAACCTCAGGGGAGCATCGTCCTTCCCCATCATACCTAACCAATACCTAACCCTTTCCCTATCTCCCCTTCCCTAATCTATCCCCTTACCAAACTCACTCTAACACTCCCAGCCCTAAACCCCCTTTCCACCTCTCCCGTGCCGCATGCTTCCCCCACTTCCTCTCCTCCCTCTTCATCTTCCCCCTCAAATCACCTTCCACCCTTCTCACTATCCCTTCCACCCCCCAATCTCTCCCTGTCTTGACTAAATTCTGCCTGGCTTCCCACAGTCCCTTTTTAAAGAGACTCATGAGAAGCCAGAGCAGAAACCTGTCCCTATCCGTTCCCTTTGCTCTCCCTACGCCTCTCTCTAGCCTAGCCCATGTCAAAACAAAATCACTCCTAACCACACCTAGCATCACCCATGCCCTAGCCCAGACTATTCCGGCAAAGGCACAGTCCCAGAAGGCATGGCGCACAGTCTCCTCCCTGCCACAAGAGGATCTTGGACAGGTGGGGGACTGCACCAAACTATACCGGTACAAGATGGCACGTACCGGCAAGCGCTTATGGAGGCCCAACCAATTCAGGTCCTTGAGCCTGTTGTCCAGGCCCCGCGCCTGCACTCCCTCCCAGACCACTGACGAGATGCCCGCTACGGGCACAGGACTCCCTGCCTGCCTGACCTCCTCGTACAGGTGCCTGTGGTCTAAACCTACTCGGGCAACTTCAACCTCGGGGTGCGCACGCAGCCACTTGGCCGCATGACCAAAGTGCCACGGCAGCTGTTCCGCCCGAGGACCCGTGTTAGACCACACCATTACGCTTCTCGCCTGATACGAGAAGAACACCCGCAGGAGGTAACCGGACGGGTGTATCACTGGCTGAGCAAGCTCCGCTAACAAGAAAGAAACAAAAATTGAGTCCAGCTTGAGGGGGAAATGTGGTACCCCCCTACCTCCCTCCCCGATGGGACGTGCCCTGGCGACCCACTCGCACCTGCCACTCCACATAAACTGAAACACAAGCCTCACTAGAGGCCTCCTCAGACAAGCCGGCAATGGGTAGATATATGCCAAATACAAAAGAGACGGCAACACATCCACCTTTAGGACCAGGACTTTGCCCATAAAAGACAAATACCTAGCCTTCCACATTGCTAGCTTCCTCTGTACCACTGCGATACGCATGTTCCAGTTTAGCGTCGCTGAGCCGGAGGTCTCAAAATGAACCCCGAGAATCCTCAGGGCCCCTTCACAGAGAGAGAACCCCCCAGGCACATCCGTTCTACCGCGCCATCTTCCGAAAAACTTGACGGAAGACTTTGCATGGTTCAGAACTGCTCCCGACGCTCGGGTGAAATCCCCAAAGATGGCAAGGGACCTTGTCAGGCATGAGTCCTTGCACAACAGCAAGGAAGTGTCGTCGGCGTACTGCGTCATCTTAACACGCAGCCCACCACTTCCAGGGATCAACAAGCCTTCCACCCCTGTGTCTGCCCTAATGGCAGCCCCCAGAGGCTCCATGTACAGAACGAAGAGGAGAGCCGAGAGTGGGCATCCCTGCCTGACCCCAGACGAGAGGTCAAAAACGTCACCTAAGTGACTATTTACACTAACTCGACACCCCGCTCCGACATATAAAGTACGGATCCATCCTATAAACTTCTCCCCAAATCCTAATCTACCTAACACCCTGAATAGAAAAGATCTATTCACGCGATCAAAAGCTTTCGCCTGATCTAGCGCTGCTACCATTAAAGGCAGCCCTCTATCTTCAACCCAAGCGATGGAATCCCTGATCAACTGTAGGTTCCATCTTATAGAGCGGCCCTCTACCCCGCACGTCTGATCCTCGTGGACGACGTAGGGAAGGGCTGTGCGCAACCGGTCTGCTAAAACCTTTGGATACGATCCACCTCCCTCCTTTCCTCCCTTTTTTTCCTTCTACAATATCCTATTATAAAAGCCCTAATCCTCACCTTAACTAAATCCCACCACTCTAACACCCCCTCGCACATGGACCGGAGGCCGTCAAGCCTCCGAAAGAAACAAAAAAATGCGTCAACGAAAGCCTGCTCCTCCAGTATATCCCGATCTAACTTCCAGTACCCCCTACCGAAGAGGCAGACTGGCGACCCCACCTGCAAGAACACCCCGTCGTGATCCGTGAAGAAAACAGGCAACAGCCGCCCAGACAACTGACCCAAAGACCTGGATACAAAAATGTAGTCGAGCCTCCGCGCAACCCCCCTGGAGTTGCGCCATGTAGGACCGACCATTGCCGGAGTAGTGTGCAGGCCACCATCAACCAGACCATGGCAAGCCATTAGCCCAGAGATGGCACCTGCACTGCTATCACTGCCTACCCCTAAATCTATATTAAAGTCTCCTCCTATCACCAAGTGCCTGTTTGTAACACACAGGGGCGCCAGACAGTCCACCATCTCCCTCCTGTCTGCCGCCACCTGTGGCCCATACACCCCAATTAACCTATATCTAGCTTCTCTAAACTTAACATCTATCCCCAAAACTCTACCCTGCATTATTACAAAAGTGTTCTCTATTTTAACCTCTCTATGCCCACACAAAATCCCTACTCCTGTTGAGTGCACCCCTCCTATGCCCCAAAAAGATTCCCCCTTATCCCACTCCCTCTTAAATCTACACACATCCCCACCATCCCTCAGGTGAACCTCCTGTAAAAAACAGAAATCAAACCCCACACCCTCTAAATAACAAAAAACTATTCATTTAATTATTAACAACAAATAAAAAAAAATAAAAAAAATAAAAAAACAGGACTCACCCGATGCTCCCCTGGTCCATCTCCACCGGTGGGGACGTCCTCTCCTCTCCTGACGCCCCCCCGTCCTCCATCCCAACCCATGACCCAGGCAGTGTGTTGGGTCCTCCCTCCCCACCCACCATCCCCCCCTCCCTGTTTGCCTCGGGGCTGCATGTAGGGGACCCCATCTCCCCAAACAGGAGTTGGGATTCCCTCTAGCAAACAGCCCACCGACCCCTCACTGGAGTCATCCACTAAAATGCATGGGGCTGAGGCAAACCGGGAGGACAAATTACCCTCCACTCCCCCCCCGCCACTCTCTTAGCCCCCCCTCCCCCTCCACACCCCCCTCCCTCTCACTTCCTGCCAAGCTCCCCCTCTTCATCCCTTTCTTCTTTGGTGAAGGAGGTAGCGGGGAGACACAACGTCCCATCCCCGCTAACCCCTCCACCAAATCCCTCATTTCGACCTCGAGGAAGCCTGGCAGGCTGTCCCCCCACTCCTTCCCCCCCATCTTTCTTCTCATTTCTTCCTTCTTTCCATCCTCTTCTCTTGCCTTCTTTTCCCCTGTGCCATCCGTACAATCCGCACGCGTCCTTTCTTTCCTCCCCCCATCCCCCGCTCCCCCCCCAGCTGCAGACGCGTATGACCTGTGACGATCCGGGCAATCACGCCACAGGTGTTCTCTGGAGCCACACCCGTGGCAAGCCTTGGGCTCGTCACACTCCCTGGCCTCGTGCTCTTCCGACCCACATTTCTTATTAATGCACGAGGCCAGGGTACAACGCCTGCAGAACGGGGGCTGACGTGCATAGTATGGGGTTCCCCTGTCAGCCCCCAGGGAGAACATTGCTGGAGGATGGAGGTAGCCATCCACACTCTTCGGGGACTCCCTGAGTAACGCCTGGAAGCCTCTCTTCCCATTCCAGAAACCCAGGGAGTCCCTGAGGTACCTCGCTGAGGAGACATTGTCCATGTACCTCCCCAGAAAGGCCCTCACTTCTTCGTCCTTCACGTGCGGATTGTAAATGGTTACGGTGACCACCCTGAAGTTGTTTCTTGCCAGGCTGGTCACCGTGTAATGACACAGGGGACCTTCTTCTTTCCCTTCCGTCACCGTCTTCATAATCTCATTGTGTTTTTCTTCCAAATATAGGGTTACATCAAACCCCTTCTCCATTGGGTTCCCCTGAAGGCATAGAACATCTTTAACCTTCAATTTTAGGTGCCCCATTAGGATGTTCCTCCCGAAGGTTTCTCTCCCCCAAGGCTCCATCTCTTTTCCCCGCCAAGAAAAGCGCACCGTGTTGGCCAGTCCAATCCCCGGAACCGACGGTCCAGATGTACTTTGCGCCATCTCCTCACGGACGATGGCGCACCCGTCCCACCACCTCAAACTTATAAATAGGAAGCAAATAACCAAAAAGGTGGAGCAACTGAAAGGTGTTGACTCTCCACATCTATCAAGACAACTGGAGCACTGGGCCAGACACTCTTAAATAGAACCTGGACCAGCTCAGGTGAAACACCTTCTCACTAACGAGATGGACAAGCCAGCACAGGTGTAACACATACTGACTAACGAGGTGACACCGTAGTACTACTTCTGTAGATTGGATACTGTTTCAGCCAATCAGTGCGTCCTTTGTGCTAACGAGATAGGACCAGGCCTCAGGACAACCTGGCATGATGACTCCTTGCTGTCCCCAGTCCACCTGGCCGTGCTGCTGCTCCAGTTTCAACTGTTCTCCCTGCGGCTATGGAACCCTGACCCGTTCACCGGATGTGCTACCTATCCCAAACCTGCTGTTTTCAACTCTCTAGAGACAACAGGAACAGAAGAGATACTCTTAATGATCGGCTATGAAAAGCCAACTGACATTTACTCCTGAGGTGTTGATCTGTTGCACCCTCGACAACTACTGTGATTATTATTATTTGACCATGCTGAACATTTGAACATCTTGGCCATGTTCTGTTATAATCTCCACCCCGGCACAGCCAGAAGAGGGCTGGCCACCCCTCATAGCCTGGTTCCTCTCTAGGGTTTTTCCTAGATTTTGGCCTTTCTAGGGAGTTTTTACTAGCCACCGTGCTTCTACACCTGCATTGCTTGCTGTTTGGGGTTTTAGGCTGGGTTTCTGTACAGCACTTTGAGATATCTGCTGATATAAGAAGGGCTTTATAAATAAATTTGATTTGATCCAAACTCTTTTTTTGTTTGTCAATTTTTGTAAAATTACATAAATAGTACTCTTCCATTTCAGAGCCTGGATTTTTCCCCTTTAGGCTAATATCCATAACATGTTGATATCAATTCATAAGTGGGCACACGTTTAGGCTTCTACAATATGCCTACTACAATGTTAAAAAATTCTACATTGTGACATTAATTAATTGAAATCATGAAACAACTCCTTCATGTATGTATTTTCTAATATTTGATCAGAGATCTTTTATCAGATTCTCTCGTCACAGCTATGAGATTTCAATCCTGTGTGTTCTCTTGTGCACTGTCAGATCTCCAGATCGACTAAAACTCCTCCCACATTGACCACAGCTATAAGATTTCTCTCCTGTGTGTGTTCTCTGGTGTAGAGTCAGAGAGCCAGATGAAGCAAATCTCTTCCCACATTGACCACAGCTATAAGGTTTCTCTCCTGTGTGTTTTCTCTGGTGTTTAGTCAGGTTGCCAGATGTAGCAAATCTCTTCCCACATTGATCACAGCTATAAGGTTTCTCTCCTGTGTGTGTTCTCTTGTGCACTGTCAGATCTCCAGATCGACTAAATCTCCTCCCACATTGGCCACAGCTATAAGGTTTCTCTCCTGTGTGTGTTCTCTGGTGTAGAGTCAGATCTCCAGATCGACTAAATCTCCTCCCACATTGACCACAGCTATAAGGTTTCTCTCCTGTGTGTGTTCTCTGGTGTTTAGTCAGGTTGCCAGATGTAGCAAATCTCCTCCCACATTGATCACAGCTATAAGGTTTCTCTCCTGTGTGTTTTCTCTGGTGTTTAGTCAGGTTGCCAGATGTAGCAAATCTCTTCCCACATTGATCACAGCTATAAGGTTTCTCTCCTGTGTGTGTTCTCTGGTGTACTTTCAGAGAGATTAATGTTGTAAAACTCCTCCAACATTGACCACAGCTATAAGATTTCTCTCCTGTGTGTGTTCTCTGGTGTTGAGTCAGGTTGCCAGATGTAGCAAATCTCCTCCCACATTGATCACAGCTATAAGGTTTCTCTCCTGTGTGTGTTCTCTGGTGTTGAGTCAGGTTGCCAGATGTAGCAAATCTCTTCCCACATTGATCACAGCTATAACGTTTCTTTCTTGTGTGTGTTCTCTGGTGTACTTTCAGAGAGATTAATGTTGTAAAACTCCTCCAACATTGACCACAGCTATAAGGTTTCTCTCCTGTGTGTGTTCTCTGGTGTTGAGTCAGGTTAACAGATGTAGCAAATCTCTTCCCACATTGACCACAGCTATAAGATTTCTCTCCTGTGTCTGTTCTCTGATTAATTTTACTGCCTGATGATGTGAATCTCTTCCCACAGTCAGAGCAGCAGTGAGATTTCTTCCCTGTGGGTCTCTGCGGGTGTTTATTGAGGTGTTCTGATCTGGAGAGACTCTTCTCTGTCTCCTCAGCATCATGAGGTTGTTGAGGCTCCCCAGAGGATCCACGATAGTCACGTCTCTCTCCTGTGTGAACAACAAAGTCAGACCGATGATTAAAGGCCCACAACAGTCGTAATCCAGTGTAAAAGTTGATGCCAACAGCATAGCCATGATGTTGTACAACAATGGATGTCTGTAATGAATGTTAAAATTATTGTCTTAAAATGAGCAAGAAGTGATATTTTGTCTTGTTTTCACATTAGTAGTAGCATCTAAGATTGTAGATTAGAAAAAAGTTATTCATGTTTTTGAAACTCTAAGCAGTGTGGTAGAAGACTTTTGGTCTACAATACAGGCCCCTTTGTGTTTTCTAAAATTGCGGCACGAGGGCAATTTCATTGCATAAAGTCCTCCATGCTAATGAGGAAACCACTAGTTATGGATGTCGTATATCTGGTGTGACAAGAGATGAAAAGAATCTGCCCACTCCATCAAGCAATGGGGACAGCAACACAAGGCATTCACGGGACCTCATGGAACCATGGACCACACCTGCAGAAACTGGACAACAGGGGGAAGCAGAGGAGATACCTATCATAGACTTCTCCCAGCTGACGCTTGACATGCCACCTACGCCGCCTCAAGTGGTAGAAACAACCAGCTGGTATCATTAAGTAGAATCAGCCAACAGTAACACGGAAGCAGCAGAATGGGAGTTAGTAGTGCATGACCTAGATTTAGAATATGAAGCTTCCATTTAGACACAGGTCTAAGATGACGTAATAAGCAATCTACCATCCCAGTGTAAGCACTCAGTGTAAGCAATCTACAGTCCCCGAGTAAGCACTCAGTGTAAGCAATCTACAGTCCCAGAGTAAGCACTCAGTGTAAGCAATCTACAGTCCCCGAGTAAGCACTCAGTGTAAGCAATCTACAGTCCCCGAGTAAGCACTCAGTGTAAGCAATCTACAGTCCCAGAGTAAGCACTCAGTGTAATTAATCTACAGTCCCCGAGTAAGCGGCCGGTGCAAGCAGCAGGGCAGTGTGAAAGTGTGGTTTAGCCACAGCTCCATAAACTTGCAAACTTCCCCTGTAAAAAGGTATATAAAGAGAACAGAGATCATAAGAGAGGCATGATCCTCACTGACATATGAGACAGACTTCATATGGAGAATCCTCATAGGTAAATTTACTATTGCACTATACGCTTTTTGTTAGACGAGAACCATATTTGAAACACAGGGGTCTTGACACCTCTTGATCACAGACAAAGCGGCAGTAAAACAGTGAGACATCAAGTACAGATGTGATTAGCAATACAAGGAAACAGCCAAGTACCAGTTACAATATATTGAGTCCATACACAGAGTTGGAAGTGTATTAGGATATTGGAATTCGGAATCTAGCGTACCAATTACCAATTAAAGAATATTTGGGGTAGCCGAGTGGTTAGAGCGTTGGACTAGTAACCGAAAGGTTGCAAGTTCAAATCCCCGAGCTGACAAGGTACAAATCTGTCGTTCTGCCCCTGAACAGGCAGTTAACCCACTGTTCCTAGGCCGTCATTGAAAATAAGAATTTGTTCTTAACTGACTTGCCTAGTAAAATAAAGGTAAAATAAAAAACTGTCATTGTGTGTCAAAATATATACCAATACTAGTTTCCAAGTGACTACTAGCTGACGAGCATAATAACCAATAGAAGAAGTTATTAGGTATTGATATATACAGAGGTAAAAGAGACTTGAAGGTAAGGAAATACAGGAGGAATCCATAACACTCAGAATATTTAAATAGGAGTATATCTATCCAAGGCCTCATACTAGACCGGAAAATAAGGGAGTGACAACGTGAACGAAGGAACAAACCCAACTCACGCGAAGGGCCATTATGAAGAAACAGAAGGGTTAGGCCCTTGTTACACCGCAGAAACTAAAATCCTAAAGTACTCTACCCCAGCCAGAAGATGGGATAGAGGCATTTGCTGCAGGTATAAGGCAAAAGTCAGCAACTATCATTATGACATCATGGATGAATTCTAGAATATACTATATAGCCTAGAAAACTGGTTAAATTATCATTATGAAATCATGGATGGCCAGTCCTTGTATTCATAGTGTATTGAATTCAGGGGGAGGGACTGAGCTGAACTCAAACCTGGGTCCAGCGACTGTCAAGTCAACACCTTATAACTGTTACGCCAAGATGTCTGAACTTCTTGACGAGGTCGCTCGGTGTTGGGTTATGGTTTCTACAATATCGTTCTCTATGAATTTGAGAGTGGTTACACTTCTCCTTCCCCCATCCCTCAGCTGTTTACCAAGTCTCTGGGCAGCCATTTTGTTGTGGTTTAAAAAAAAAAAAACACAATCCAGCAATCTGCAGTTCAAACAGTAAGAAATCTGTCATTTCACCACTGTTTTGGTAATTAAATGATTATGGGGTTGGAGAAATGTAACTACAGACAGACCTATGGATGCAAGGCCTGACCATCAATGATATCAACATTATAGTTTTAACCATGTTGAGGCAGCAGGGTAGCCTAGTGGTTAGAGCGTTGGACTAGTAACCAGTTGCAAGTTCACATCCCCGAGCTGACATTTGGAGGCGATACAGTGTTTATTTACATTGTTTCTAAACATTAAAGTAGAACAAGCTTATTCTGGGTTCTGATGGGGTACAACAGTTGAACTAAGCTCATGAAGCATGTGTTATATTCTTCAAGAATCAATGGCTATAAATACATTATTTAAAAGTCATAACATGAATGTAGCAATTGCAGATTTCTGCTTTAACACCAAACATCAGTTCAACTGCAGAGTTTGTGCCTCTGTTTTTAAGACAGTACTTACTAGTTTTAGTCAGGGAACGGTTTCTCAAAATCACATTTTGGCTAAATTCATCATTAGAACCATTGGATGCCTTAAGATGCATTCGGAAAACCGGGCCCAGATATCCAGGTTCCTCTTCTTCCTCCTTTTTCGATGTAACAGTCATCTCTCTCTCCTCCTCTTTCACTCTATAAACTGCATCCTCCTCTCGTTTTACTGTAACATCCTCCTCCTCTTTCACTCTGAACGCGTCTTCCTCTTCTTTCACAGTAACGGCCTCTACTTCTTGTTTTACTGTGATATACACCTCTTCTTTAGCAGAAGGAGAGTAGCTTAGTGACCGCATGGTCGCGGATGTTAGCTATGCTAATGCTAACTTAACCAGACTGCTAGCTGACTAATAACAACAACGCCGTAAATATTAAATTAAATCGGATAACTAGACAAAATAAGTGTCTTTAAAATACAGTGGCTAATAAACACGAAGGCGTCTGAAGAGCTTTATTGGTTCAGCTTTTTTTGTCTAGCAAGCTACCGAGGTGGATAACTTATTGTTGCTGGTGAAAGAAGAGTTCCGTCCACTAGATTATACGTCACATCCAACAGCATCACCATAAATTCCCAGACCGCCATCTGCTGACTGGAGTGGGTAACGCAGCTGAGTAAAATGTATATTTTATTATCAGACAAAAAGTTAAAGGGTAGGAATCAGGGACATCGCTAGAACTAAAATATATATTAGCCCCCACTAAATAAATCAATGTCAGTCCATATATTTTTTCTGTGATTTCTTTTTTTCGTCAACCGTTCCATCGCATCTTAAACTTAATATCGGGTCGGCACTCGGACCGGGGGAGGCTGCTGCACTCGTGACTGTTGGACTTTCTTCAGCAAAGATGGTGGAAATAAATACGAGGAGAGAGGGGTACCCCTACACAGACCTGAAATGGATCAATGATTGCCAGCAAACCAGGCTGTCATTTTGTAAAACAGTGGATGTATAGAATCTAGCTAGTTGAATAATGTACAATTTTGTAAGCTTGCCTTGCTGATAGATGAAATCGCGTAGATTGCTATGTTCTTGTTATTCTTGTTCTTGCTTATTATGCAGTGGATGATTAAAATCCCTGTATGCCCATGGATGTGTAACTAGCAATCTAGCCGATCTTTGTATGGACCCAAACGTTTGGTATACATATTAGTTCAGAACCTAGCTATGAACCTTAGCTATCATAGCCAGTTGTATCAACTTCAAAACAGCCTGAATGACATTAATGAAGCCTATGGATTGAGAATAATATATTATCATGTTGTACCAAGAATGCAAGTCGTATATACATGTAGTTATTACCATGCATGAGATCCCCACATTGTAGCCTGTACATTTAATATATTCACTGATCCTGTACTCTACCTTGGCAAATTAATGTGCAGTTTAGGTATGAATGTCTTTGAGGTGATCAAATTCCTGTCTTTGAATGACGCCATGTCTGCATGTATGTATTACAGTGTTTACCAATCTTGGTCCTGGGACATCAATGGTTACACATTGTAACTAATAGACTACAAACAGGATTTAACTAGTTAATTCAGAAATATAATGTTAAAAAAACACTACACTCCACTTCCTATGCATCATGTAAATACTCTTAACACCGGTTCATCTCAACATCTAATGCCCTTCATCTGCATTGATCTGGTAAACACAGGATAGGTGGAGTATTTCATCACATTACACTATATTTCAACCAGTAGAGAATGGGAAACACTTTATTGAAAAGCTCATTATCCAAGTGTTATAAATACAAGTTCAATCTGTATTTCAATACACATCTGTTGTGAATTATAAAAACAGGAAGAAAGAGGAGGAGAGAGAGGTGTTAAAGACAGAAAGGGAAAGAGGTAAACACATAGGAGCAGGGAAGGCAGCACGTGATTAATGAATCACAGTGCTACATAAATATTCTCTCAGTTCATCACAATTACATAATAGTGTCTCTTCTCTAGACAAACAATATAGCGTAGTTTTAGAAATAATGAAGTGTCTTACTATTCTCCATGGTTGGCCCTCTTGCCTATTCTCTTGACGGTGGAAGGAGCCACAGTTATACACCTGAACCTGCTTACTGCACAACACAATCCAACAATCAGATCGATACATGAGTGTGTAGGTGTGTGTGGGTTATAGGGTGTCCAATTGTTCCACATTTGGTCAATATGGGTGATTTAAAACAGCCTGTTTTGTTTTTGCACTTCCTTGTTGAACCCCATCTTTGAAACATCCTGCAGAGCAGCAGACTCCTCCTCTGGGACACGGCGGCGAGCTGCAGATCCCCTCCTGGTCCTCGTGTCCATCCTCATGAAGTTACGCAGGACACAGGTAGCCTTCACACACCTGAATTCCTCCAGGAGGCAGTCCCAGATGACCCTGGTCACCCAACCTTGCAGTGCCCTACACGGTAACTGTAGGCAACCGTTTTGAAGGAACCTCCAGTTTGCTTATTTATATTCAGTGGCCTGACTGCATCCAGACTGTCAAAGGTCCGTCCTGGTAGATCTGAACCTAATGCAGTTTGGAGTGATCAGATGACAGGAGTCACATTTAGGTGCCAGGTGTAACTGAGGCTGTAGATGCTCCATATCCACTACTTTGAGTGTTGTATGTAAATCAAATCCAATTTTATTTGTCACATACACATGGTTAGCAGATGTTAATGCAAGTGTAGTGAGTTTTAGGATTCTATTGAAAGAAAAATGATTTTTTTTAAATAACATGATGGTGTATTATTATTTAGAAATACGTGTTTTTTCTTGTTTTTAATTGTTGACAGCCAGTAGACACCATGTTTATATTGTAGAAGCATTGTAGTTGATTATGTGAAATGGAAGTTTTCTGTTGGGGGTGAGCAAACATGTCCAACAAAAATATAGGATATATGTGTTGTCTACAGGGGGAAGGTGCTACAGGCTTTGGTTTTTTCCATTTATGTTTTGAGGTTGGACTTTAGCACGTATAGCTTGTTAGCACGTAGGGTGCACTGATTGGTGTCACCTCGTTAGTATGTGTTTCACCTGAGCTGGTCCAGGTTCTATTTAAGAGTGTCTGGTCCAGTGCTCAATTTGTCTTGATAGATGTGGAGAGTCAACACCTTTAGTTGATCCACCTTTTTGGTTTGCTTCCTGTCTTTAAGTTTGGTGTGGGTTTTTCTTTTGTTTTCCTCTTAGGCATGTTTAGTGGGTCTCATGGTGGGTGTCTTTTAGGTCCCAGTTGTTGTTACTAGTCAATTTTCAGTCGACACCCTCAGTGTCTTTCAGAACCCCTCCTAAAAAACAAGCTAAAATGTTTTGGTTGGATATTGCATCCAAATAATATTTTAATCAATGGCATTTCCTAAGAATGCTCATTAGTCTTTCAGTTATTGTTTGTGTACTAAATATTTCTGTTTATTTTCATTGTTTTTTCCTGTGAACCCGTTGGTTTGTATCCGTGTCTGAAATGTGCTGTATGAATAAAGCTAGATTTGATTTGAACATATTGTAAGACAAATGAACCCAATGACTGGCAATCAACAGACTAGCAAAACCAATGAACAAATATCTCCCACTATGTTAAAATAGTGCATGTGTTTACATACCCTACATTACTCATCTCATATGTATATCTATATACTGTACTCTATATCATCTACTGCATCTTTATGTAATACATGTATCACTAGCCACTCTAAACTATGCCACTTTGTTTACATACCCTACATTACTCATCTCATATGTATATACTGTACTTGATACCATCTACTGCATCTTGCCTATGCCGTTCTGTACCATCACTCATTCATATATCTTTATGTACATATTCTTTATCCCTTTACACTTGTGTGTACAAGGTAGTAGTTGTGGAAGTGTTAGGTTAGATTATTACTGCATTGTCAGAACTAGAAGCACAAGCATTTTAGCTTCCACAACTCTCATCCCCTTGGAAAAAAAAAAAAAAAAAACTCTCCAACGAGTCTCCAATACGGAAAAATCGTGCAGTCAAAATAAATTGTGATCCATGGCAACGCACTGGCTAAACGCAAAACTGGTTGACTGCCCACCCTTGAGACAATCAGCAACCAACTCCTGCGATATCCGTAGTAACTTTCCACCTTAATTCTCGCTCTCTTTTCAGGGTTCACTCAATAGTCATGTTGTTGGATCGGGCCCAGTCCCCAATGTCATGCATTTGGGTTAGCACATTGGGAATGAATCCTGATATTCTAAAAGCAGGGCAACATTGTCAATATAATTGTACCCAAAAATGGTCAGCTGGTTGCATAAATAATTATGATTACTAAATGTTAAATATGAAAATCAAACCCAAATGTACACCCATTTGTTAATATGTATTGGCAATACTTCACTTAAATGGTGAGGCATGGAATAATAAAACATGTTTATTTTGTCAGGCTGAATGTTTGAAATATGAGGTGATTTCAGTCATGCTTCTTCAGTAGTGGAATAAAGACAATTAGCATTTGAATGTTGTCAAGAAATACTGGAGTGATGTCAGATTGTGAATAAAATTGATTATAGACCAATTTATTATACTGCTTTCATGTGTGAAAATACAAACATCTGCAACAATTATTATATTACATGTATTTTTTAAACAAGCAGCTTTTTCAACTAGTAGAAAACCGCTGGCTACATTTTGAAGTGCTGCATTTTGATTAAAGTGGGTCACCAACGCAGTAAGTGTAACACAGCTCTTTTGTTACTCACTTTTTGTTAAATAATACTCTTTCAATTCAGCGCCTGGATTTTCCCATGAGGCTAATATCCATATCATGCTGCAATCAATTGTACAGGGCAAACGATAAGGTAGATCATCATTAAAATACTCCTACTACAATGCTAAAACATTCTACATTGTGACATCATTAAAATACTCCTACTACAATGTTAAAACATTCTACATTGTGACATTATTTCAGAGATATCATGAAACAACTTCTTCATGTATGTATTTTCTGATGTTTGATCAGAGATCTTTTATCAGAATATCTCTTGTCACATTGATCACAGCTAAAAGGTTTCTCTCCTGTGTGTGTTCTCTGGTGTGAAGTTAGCTGGCTAGATGTAGTAAAACTCCTCCCACATTGATCACAGCTATAAGGCTTCTCTCCTGTGTGTGTTCTCTGGTGTGAAGTCAGCTGGCTAGATGTAGGAAAACTCTTCTCACATTGATCACAGCTATAAGGCTTCTCTCCTGTGTGTGTTCTCTGGTGTGAAGTCAGCTGGCTAGATGTAGGAAAACTCTTCTCACATTGATCACAGCTATAAGGCTTCTCTCCTGTGTGTGTTCTCTGGTGTTGAGTCAGATGGCTAGCTTGAACAAAACTCCTCCCACATTGATCACAGATATAAGGTTTCTCTCCTGTGTGTGTTCTCTGGTGTTGAGTCAGATGGCTAGATTTAACAAAATTCCTCCCACATTGATCACAGATATAAGGTTTCTCTCCTGTGTGTTTTCTCTGGTGTAATGTCAGACCGCTAGATGTAGTAAAACTCCTCCCACATTGATCACAGATATAAGGTTTCTCTCCTGTGTGTGTTCTCTGGTGTAATGTCAGACCGCTAGATGTAGTAAAACTCCTCCCACATTGATCACAGCTATAAGGTGTTTCTCCTGTGTGTGTTCTCTGGTGTACTGTCAGAATGCTAGATGTAGTAAAATTCCTCCCACATTGATCACAGCTATAAGGTTTCTCTCCTGTGTGTGTTCTCTGGTGTAGAGTCAGAGAGCCAGATGAAGCAAATCTCTTCCCACATTGACCACAGCTATAAGGTTTCTCTCCTGTGTGTGTTCTCTTGTGCACTGTCAGATCTCCAGATCGACTAAATCTCCTCCCACATTGACCACAGATATAAGGTTTCTCTCCTGTGTGTGTTTTCTGGTGTCGAGTCAGGTTGCCATATGTAGCAAATCTCCTCCCACATTGATCACAGCTATAAGGTTTCTCTCCTGTGTGTGTTCTCTGGTGTTGAGTCAGGTGGCCAGTTGTACAAAATCTCTTCCCACATTGATCACAGCTATAAGGTTTCTCTCCTGTGTGTGTTCTCTGATGAATTTTAATGCCTGATGATGTGAATCTCTTCCCAGAGTCAGAGCAGCAGTGAGATTTCTTCCCTGTGGGTCTCTGCGGGTGTTTATTGAGGTGTTCTGATCTGGAGAGACTCTTCTCGGCCTCCTCAGCATCATGAGGTTGTTGAGGCTCCCCAGAGGATCCACGATAGTCACGTCTCTCTCCTGTGTGAACAACAAAGTCAGACCGATGATTAAAGGCCCACAACAGTGGTAATCCAGTGTAAAAGTTGATGCCAACAGCATAGCCATGATGTTGTACAACAATTGATGTCTGTAATGAATGTTAAAATTATTGTCTTAAAATGAGCAAGAAGTCATATTTTGTCTTGTTTTCACATTAGTAGTAGCATCTAAGATTGTAGATTAGAATTAAGTTATTCATGTTGTTGAAACTCTAAGCAGTGTGGTAGAAGACTTTTGGTCTACAATACAGGCCCCTTTGTGTTTTCTAAAATTGAGGCACGAGGGCAATTTCATTGCATAAACTCCTCCATGCTAATGAGGAAACCACTAGTTATGGATGTCGTATATCTGGTGTGACAAGAGATTAAAAGAATCTGCCCACTCCATCAAGCAATGGGGACAGCAACACAAGGCATTCACAGGACCTCATGGAACCATGGACCACACCTGCAGAAACTGGACAACAGGGGGAAGCAGAGGAGATACCTATCATAGACTTCTCCCAGCTGACGCTTGACATGCCACCTACGCCGCCTCAAGTGGTAGAAACAACCAGCTGGTATCATTAAGTAGAATCAGCCAACAGTAACACGGAAGCAGCAGAATGGGAGTTAGTAGTGCACGACCTAGATTTAGAATAAGAAGCTTCCATTTAGACACAGGTCTAAGATGACGTAATAAGCAATCTACCATCCCAGTGTAAGCACTCAGTGTAAGCAATCTACAGTCCCCGAGTAAGCACTCAGTGTAAGCAATCTACAGTCCCCGAGTAAGCGGCCGGTGCAAGCAGCAGGGCAGTGTCAGTGTGAAAGTGTGGTTTAGCCACAGCTCCAGAAACTTGCGAACTTCCCCTGTAAAAAGGTATATATGGCAACTGCACCGCCCTCAACCGTAAGGCACTCCAGAGGGTAGTGAGGTCTGCACAACGCATCACCGGGGGCAAACTACCTGCCCTCCAGGACACCTACACCACCCGATGCTACAGGAAGGCCATAAAGATCATCAAGGACATCAACCACCCGAGCCACTGTCTGTTCACCCCGCTGTCATCCAGAAGGCGAGGTCAGTACAGGTGCATCAAAGCTGGGACCGAGAGACTGAAAAACAGCTTCTATCTCAAGGCCATCAGACTGTTAAACAGCCACCACTAACATTGAGTGGCTGCTGCCAACACACTGTCAATGACACTGACTCAACTCCAGCCACTTTAATAATGGGAATTGATGGGAAATGTAAATATATCACTAGCCACTTTAAACAATGCTACCTTATATAATGTTACTTACCCTACATTATTCATCTCATATGCATACGTAGATACTGTACTCTATATCATCGACTGCATCCTTATGTAATACATGTATCACTAGCCACTTTAACTATGCCACTTTGTTTACATACTCATCTCATATGTATATACTGTACTCGATATCATCTACTGTATCTTGCCTATGCTGCTCTGTACCATCACTCATTCATATATCCTTATGTACATATTCTTTATCCCCTTACACTTGTGTGTATAAGACAGTAGTTTTGGAATTGTTAGTTAGATTACTTGTTCGTTATTACTGCATTGTCGGAACTAGAAGCACAAGCATTTTGCTACACTCACATTAACATCTGCTAACCATGTGTATGTGACAAATAAAATGTGATTTGATTTAAAGAGAACAGAGATCATAAGAGAGGCAAGATCCTCACTGACATATGAGAAAGACTTCATATGGAGAATCCTCATAGGTAAATTTACTATTGCACTATACGCTTTTTGTTAGACGAGAACCATATTTGAAACACAGGGGTCTTGACACCTCTTGATCACAGACAAAGCGGCAGTAAAACAGTGAGACATCAAGTACAGATGTGATTAGCAATACAAGGAAACAGCCAAGTACCAGTTACAATATATTGAGTCCATACACAGAGTTGGAAGTGCATTAGGATATTGGAATTCGGAATCTAGCGTTAGTGCTGTGAGAATACCAATGACCAATTAAAGAATATTTGGGGCAGCAAGGTAGCCGAGTGGTTAGAGCGTTGGACTAGTAACCGAAAGGTTGCAAGTTCGAATCCCCGAGCTGACAAGGTACAAATCTGTCGCTCTGCCCCTGAACAGGCAGTTAACCCACTGTTCCTAGGCCGTCATTGAAAATAAGAATTTGTTCTTAACTGACTTGCCTAGTAAAATAAAAAACTGTCATTGTGTGTCAAAATATATACCAATACTAGTTTCCAAGTGACTACTAGCTGACGAGCATAATAACCAATAGAAGAAGTTATTAGGTATTGATATATACAGAGGTAAAAGAGACTTGAAGGTAAGGAAATACAGGAGGAATCCATAACACTCCGAATATTTAAATAGGAGTATATCTATCCAAGGCCTCATACTAGACCGGAAAATAAGGGAGTGACAACGTGAACGAAGGAACAAACCCAACTCACACGAAGGGCCATTACGAAGAAACAGAAGGGTTCGGCCCTTGTTACACCGCAGAAACTAAAATCCTAAAGTCCTCTGCCTAGACGGGGTAGAGGCATTTGCTGCAGGTATAAGGCAAAAGTCAGCAACTATCATTATGACATCATGGATGAATTCTAGAATATACTATATAGCCTAGAAAACTGGTTAAAATATCATTATGACATCATGGATGGCCAGTCCTTGTATTCATAGTGTATTGAATTCAGGGGGAGGGACTGAGCTGAACTCAAACCTGGGTCCAGCGACTGTCAAGTCAACACCTTATAACTGTTACGCCAAGATGTCTGAACTTCTTGACGAGGTCGCTCGGTGTTGGGTTATGGTTTCTACAATATCGTTCTCTATGAATTTGAGAGTGGTTACACTTCTCCTTCCCCCATCCCTCAGCTGTTAACCAAGTCTCTGGGCAGTCATTTTGTTTCTGTTTAAGAAACTCACACAACCCAGCAATCTGCAGTTCAAACAATAACAAATCTGTCATTCCACCACTATTTTGGTAATAAAATGATTATGGGGTTGGAGAAATGTAACTACAGACAGACCTATGGATGCAAGGACTGACCATCCATGATATCAACATTATAGTTTTAACCATGTTGAGGCAGCAGGGTAGCCTAGTGGTTAGAGCGTTGGACTAGTAACCGGTTGCAAGTTCACATCCCCGAGCTGACATTTGGAGGCGATACAGTGTTTATTTACATTGTTTCTAAACATGAAAGTAAAACAAGCTTATTCTGGGTTCTGATGGGGTACAACAGTTGAACTAAGCTCATGAAGCATGTGTTATATTCTTCAAGAATCAATGGCTATAAATAAATGATTTAAAAGTCATAACATGAATGTAGCAATTGCAGATTTCTGCTTTAACACCAAACATCAGTTCAACAACTGCAGAGTTTGTGCCTCTGTTGTTAAGACAGTACTTACTAGTGTTAGTCAGGTTACGGTTTCTCAAAATCACATTTTGGCTAAATTCATCATTAGAACCATTGGATGCCTTAAGATGCATTCGGAAAACCGGGCCCAGATATCCAGGTTCCTCTTCTTCCTCCTTTTTCGATGTAACAGTCATCTCTCTCTCCTCCTCTTTCACTCTATAAACTGCATCCTCCTCTCGTTTTACTGTAACATCCTCCTCCTCTTTCACTCTGAACGCGTCTTCCTCTTCTTTCACAGTAACGGCCTCTACTTCTTGTTTTACTGTGATATACACCTCTTCTTTAGCAGAAGGAGAGTAGCTTAGTGACCGCATGGTCGCGGATGTTAGCTATGCTAATGCTAACTTAACCAGACTGCTAGCTGACTAATAACAACAACGCCGTAAATATTAAATTAAATCGGATAACTAACTAGACAAAATAAGTGTCTTTAAAATACAGTGGCTAATAAACACGAAAGCGTCTGAAGAGCTTTATTGGTTCAGCTTTTTTTGTCTAGCAAGCTACCGAGGTGGATAACTTACTGTTGCTGGTGAAAGAAGAGTTCCGTCCACTAGATTATACGTCACACCAACAGCATCACCATAAATTCCCAGACCGCCATCTGCTGACTGGAGTGGGTAACGCAGTTGAGTAAAATGTATATTTTATTATCAGACAAAAAGTTAAAGGGTAGGAATCAGGGACATCGCTAGAACTAAAATATATATTAGCCCCCACTAAATAAATCAATATCAGTCAACCGTTCCATCGCATCTTAAACTTAATATCGGTTCGGCACTCGGACCGGGGGAGGCTGCTGCTGCACTCGTGACTGTTGGACTTTCTTCAGCAAAGATGGTGGAAAGAAATACGAGGAGAGAGGGGTACCCCTACACAGACCTGAAATGGATCAATGATTGCCAGCAAACCAGGCTGTCATTTTGTAAAACAGTGGATGTATAGAATCTAGCTAGTTGAATAATTTACTGCAAATTGAATGTACAATTTTGTAAGCTTGCCTTGCTGATAGATGAAATCGTGTAGATTGCTATGTTCTTGTTATTCTTGTTCTTGCTTATTATGCAGTGGATGATTAAAATCCCTGTATGCCCATGGATGTGTAGCTAGCTATCTATTCGATCTGTGTATGGACCCAAATGTTTGGTATACATATTAGTTCAGAACCTAGCTATGAACCTCAGCTATCATAGCCAGTTGTATCAACTTCAAAACAGCCTGAATGACATTAATGAAGCCTATGGATTGAGTAGAATATAATATCATGTTTTGCCAAGGATTCAAGTCAAATATACATGTAGTTATTACCATGCATGAGATCCCCACATTGTAGCCTGTACATTTAATATATTCACTGATCATGTACTCTACCTTGGCAAATTAATGTGCAGTTTAGGTATGAATGTCTTTGAGGTGATCAAATTCCTGTCTTTGAATGACGCCGTGTCTGCATGTATGTATTACAATTATACACTTCAACAGTGTTTACCAATCTTGGTCCTGGGACATTAATGGTTACACATTGTAACTAATAGACTAGAAACAGGATTTAACTAGTTAATTCATATAATCAGAAATATATTTTTTTTAAACACTACACTCCACTTCCTATGCATCATGTAAATACTCTTGACACCGGTTCATCTCAACATCTAATGCCCTTCATCTGCATTGATCTGGTAAACACAGGATAGGTGGAGTATTTCATCACATTACACTTCATTTCAACCAGTAGAGAATGTGAAGTTCAATCTGTCCATCAATACACATCTGTTGTGTATTATAAAAACAGTGGAAGAATGAGGTGTTAAAGACAGAAAGGGAAAGAGGAGGTGGAGAGAGAGGTGTTAAAGACAGAAAGGGAAAGAGGAGGAGAGAGGTGTTAAAGACAGAAAGGGAAAGAGGAGGAGGAGAGAGAGGTGTTAAAGACAGAAAGGGAAAGAGGAGGAGAGAGAGGTGTTAAAGACAGAAAGGGAAAGAGGAGGAGGAGAGAGAGGTGTTAAAGACAGAAAGGGAAAGAGGAGGAGAGAGGTGTTAAAGACAGAAAGGGAAAGAGGAGGTGGAGAGAGAGAGGTGTTAAAGACAAAGGGAAAGAGGAGGTGGAGAGAGAGGTGTTAAAGACAGAAAGGGAAAGAGGAGGTGGAGAGAGAGGTGTTAAAGACAGAAAGGGAAAGAGGAGGAGGAGAGAGAGGTGTTAAAGACAGAAAGGGAAAGAGGAGGAGGAGAGAGAGGTGTTAAAGACAGAAAGGGAAAGAGGAGGAGGAGAGAGAGGTGTTAAAGACAGAAAGGGAAAGAGGAGGAGGAGAGAGAGGTGTTAAAGACAGAAAGGGAAAGAGGAGGAGAGAGGTGTTAAAGACAGAAAGGGAAAGTGGAGGTGGAGAGAGAGGTGTTAAAGACAGAAAGGGAAAGAGGAGGAGGAGAGAGAGGTGTTAAAGACAGAAAGGGAAAGAGGAGGAGAGAGAGGTGTTAAAGACAGAAAGGGAAAGAGGTAAACACATAGGAGCAGGGAAGGCAGCACATGATTAATGAATCACAGTGCTACATAAATGTTCTCTCAGTTCATCACAATTACATAACCATTGTGCCGACTAGAGACACTGTTATCTTAAAAGCAGGTGAGGTGGCAATGATGGGACTAGGGGTTGGCATCCTCTCACATCAAAACATACCTGCAGACCAGAGACAGATGGAGAGAGTGAGAATGTTTGAGCCTTGTGTATTTATTTTTTAATCTAACATTGTTAATCATCAAGGAGGTGAAATGCAAAACTGACCTGGGATCATTAACTCTGGGACTACTGCATCTATCTGTATTTCAATGTAAAGCATCTCTTTAATAATACTTCCTGTATAATATAAACTGACCTGGGATCATTAACTCTGGGACTACTGCATCTATCTGTATTTCATTGTAAAGCATCTCTTTAATAATACTTCCTGTTGTCCTGACCAAGTGACCTCTCAACTCTGATCATGCTGTGTCCTCTATGTAGCCAGTTCAGATGCAGGAGGGGTTCACCTAAACAGCTGATATAACCTATAGGATTTAGGGAGAAGAGGAGAGAGGGATGAAGTGAAGGAGAAAGACTGTTATTGAGAAAATAAGGTAGTTAAAACTGACCCTGTGTTCAACAGGAATCTGTGTGTTTGTCTTCACCTGGTGTCCACACCACACTAAGTGGCTGCAGAGTACTTTATGCTGAAAAACATGAACGGACCCACAAGGACAAACAATACATTATAGTTATAGAAATAATGAAGTGTCTTACTATTCTCCATGGTTGGCCCCCTTGCCTATTATTTGAAGGTGGAAGGAGCCACAGTTAAACCTGAACCTGCTTACTGCACAACACAATCCAACAATCAAAATCAAATCAAATTTTATTTGTCACATACACATGGTTAGCAGATGTTAATGCGAGTGTAGCGAAATGCTTGTGCTTCTAGTTCCGACAATGCAGTAATAACCAACAAGTAATCTAGCTAACAATTCCAAAACGACTACCTTATAGACACAAGTGTAAGGGTATAAAGAATATGTACATAAAGATATATGAATGAGTGATGGTACAGAGCGGCATAGGCAAGATACAGTAGATGGTATTGAGCGCAGTATATACATATGAGATGAGTATGTAAACAAAGTGGCATAGTTAAAGTGGCTAGTGATACATGTATTACATAAAGATGCAGTAGATGATATAGAGTACAGTATATACATATACATATGAGATGAATAATGTAGGGTATGTAAACATTATATTAGGTAGCATTGTTTAAAGTGGCTAGTGGTATATTTTACATTTCCCATCAATTCCCATTATTAAAGTGGCTGGAGTTGAGTCAGTGTGTTGGCAGCAGCCACTCAATGTTAGTGGTGGCTGTTTAACAGTCTGATGGCTTTGAGATAGAAGCTGTTTTTCAGTCTCTCGGTCCCAGCTTTGATGCACCTGTACTGACCTCGCCTTCTGGATGATAGCGGGGTGAACAGGCAGTGTCTCGGGTGGTTGTTGTCCTTGATGATCTTTATGGCCTTCCTGTGACATCGGGTGGTGTAGGTGTCCTGGAGGGCAGGTAGTTTGCCCCCGGTGATGCGTTGTGCAGACTTCACTACCCTCTGGAGAGCCTTACGGTTGTGGGCGGAGCAGTTGGCGTACCAAGCGGTGATACAGCCCGACAGGATGCTCTCGATTGTGCATCTGTAGAAGTTTGTGAGTGCTTTTGGTGACAAGCCAAATTCCTACAGCCTCCTGAGGTTCATACAAACTTGCTCTGCTGAGTCACAACGGGCGGCCTACAAGGCATCTAGTCCATCTGCTGCCTGGACGCAGTTGAGTAAAATGTAGATTTTTTATTATCAGACAAAAAGTTAAAGGGTAGGAAGCATGAGTTTTTACTCACCAGTACAACAACAGTTTTTACTCACCAGTGTAACAACACAGTGTGGTTAAAGACTTGATCTGGTTACCTATGAGTACAAACAGTTGTGTTTTTGTTTTAAATTTACAAAATTAAAATGACTAATTTACATTTTAAATGTTTTCTTTACTCAAGTATCCCTACCCTCAACCCTAACCTTAACCCCTAACCTTAACCATTTTAAATGTCAACTTCAATGGGCTAGGGACGTCCCAAGGATGTATCTCTACCTGAAAATACATGATCTAAGTGATTAATAGTTGGTATTCAGCAGTCATAAAGCCTTATTTACTTTAATGAACTACTAAAATAGTGATTTTTTCAGACAGCAGCTCTACACTTTATTGACTGACTGATCCATTCATCCTTCCAACCCTCCTCAGCCTTCCTCTCCTCTGAAGACCCAGTGAGGGTGGAGCTCAGTCAGAGAGCTGTTGAGGGACTGGTTAGGATGAACACTTCTACAGCCAGAGAGGTGAGAGGTCACACATGGATTAGATGGTAAATATGTCCCTTTAGCAGTTCATCACATAAGCAAAAGGTAATATGTTCCATCATCCATGTTAATTTACATTAGTGCAAATTGTCCACTGATATTTATGTAATTTCTCACCCCTTTTGGCTGTATGAAAGTTAATTTCCCCTCAGGCACATGCATTTGTTCTTTGATATTATGAAGGTAATTTGTGTCACATGTATTTTTCCCCACTCGCCAGCTTATTATCCTCGAATTCATCCCTGAAGTATTCCAGTCCCCTGTGAGAACCATGGGATTTGGTGGCAGAATGTTCGCTGCCATAGCGATGGAATAGGAGATTTCTTTGCCTTCAGTCATCGAAGGTAGGTAGTGATGCCAGCTAACAACGAGTTGATCTGTGTTGTGAAAAATTATAGAGAACCAGATCTTCAATACAACTAAGTTACTAAGTCTTTAACCACACTGTGTTGTTACTGGTGAGTAAAAACTCAGGAGTCCTACACTTTAACTTGTTGTCTGAAAACAAAATAAACATTTTACTCAACTGCGTTACCCACTCCAGTCAGCAGATGACGGTCTGGGAATTTAAGGCGATGCTGCTGGTGTGACGTATAATCTAGTGGTTCGTCAGCCACCTGGGTAGCTTGCTAGACAAAATAGACGAACCAATAAAGCTCTTTAGACGCTTTCGTGTATATTAGCCACTGTGTTTTAAACCCACTTCTGTCGTCTACTTAGTTATCCGATTTAATTTCATATTTACGGTGTTGTTATTATTCAGCTGAGGGCTGGTTAAGTTAGCATTAGCCTAGCTAGCTAACATCCCCGACCATGCGGTCACCAGGCTACTCTCCTTCTAAAGAGGAAGATATCACAGTAAAACAAGAAGTAGAGGGTGAGGCCGTTACTGTGAAAGAAGAGGAAGACGCGTTAAGAGTGAAAGAGGAGGAGGATGTTACAGTAAAAGGAGAGGAAGATATAGTTTATGGCGTGAAAGAGGAGGGGGTGGAGATGACTGTTACATCGAAAAAGGGCCCGGTTTCCCAAACGCATCTTAAGGCATCCAATGGTTCTAACGATGAATTTAGCCATAAGATGGTTTTGATAATCCGTTCCCTGATTAACACTAGTAAGTACTGTTTTAAAAATAGAGGCACAAACTCTGCTGTTGTTGGACTGATGTTTGGTGTTAAAGTGGAAATCTGCAATTGCTACATCCATATTGTGACTTATAAATTCTTTATTTATTCATAGGCATTGATTCTTGAAGAATATAACACATGCCTCATGAGCTGAGTTCAACTGTTGTACCCCATCAGAACCCCAAATAATATTTTTTTACTATAATGTTTAGAAACAATGTAAATCAACACTGTATAGCAGTTAAGACAGATTTGTACCATGTCAGCTCGGGGATGTGAACTTGCAACCAGTTACTAGTCCAACGCTCTAACCACTAGGCTACCCTGCTGCCTCAACATGGTTAAAACTATAATGTTGATATCATGGATGGTCAGTCCTTGCATCCATAGGTCTGTCTGTAGTTACATTTCTCCAACCCCATAATCATTGTATTACCAAAACAGTGGTGGAATGACAGATTTGTTATTGTTTGAACTGCAGATTGCTGGGTTGTGTGAGTTTCTTAAACAGCAACAAAATGACTGCCCAGAGACTTGGTTAACATCTGAGGGATGGGGGAAGGAAAAGTGTAACCACTCTCAAATTCATAGAGAACGATATTGTAGAAACCTTAACCCAACACCTAGCGACCTCGTCAAGAAGTTCAGACATCTTGGCGTAACAGTACAAAGACTGGCCATCCATGAGGTCAAATGATCGTTTTAAACAGATTGAGTCTTTATAGTATATTCTAGAATTCATCCATGGTGCCATAATGATAGTTTTACCAGGTTTCTAGGCTATATAGTATATTCTAGAATTCATCCATGAGGTCATAATTAGACAAAATATGACGATTCTTGCTCATTTTAAGACAATTGTCAAATAATTTTAACATTCATTACAGACGTCAATTGTTGTACAACATCATGGCTACGCTGTTGGCATCACCTTTTACAGTGGACTTCTGCTGTTGTGGGCCTTTAATCATCTGTCTGACTTTGTTGTTCACACAGGAGAGATACTTAACTATCTTGGATCCTCTGGGGAGCCTCAACAACCTTGTGATGCTGAAGAGGCAGAGAAGAGACTCTCCAGATCAGAACCCCTCAAGAAACACCTGCAGAGATCCACAGGGAAGAGAACTCACTGCTGCTCTGACTGTGGGAAGAGATTCACCTCATCAGGCATTAACATTCATCAGAGAACACACACATGAGAGATACCTTATATCTGTGGTCAATGTGGGAAGAGTTTTACAACTTCTGGCCGTCTGACTCTACACCAGAGAATACACACTGGAGAGAAACCTTATAGCTGTGATCAATGTGGGAAGAGTTTTACTACATTTAGCTATCTAACTATACACCAGAGAACACACACAGGAGAGAAATCCTATAGCTGTGATCACTGTGGGAAGAGTTTTATTCGCCTACAAACCCTGAAATCACACCAGAGAATACACACGGGAGAGAAACCTTATAGCTGCAATCAATGTGGGAAGAGTTTTACTCAGCTAAACTGCTTGATATCACACCAGAGAACACACACAGGAGAGAAATCTTATAGCTGTGATCACTGTGGGAAGAGTTTTATTCGCCTACAAACCCTGAAATCACACCAGAGAATACACACGGGAGAGAAACCTTATAGCTGTAATCAATGTGGGAAGAGTTTTACTCAGCTAAACTCCTTGATATCACACCAGAGAACACACACAGGAGAGAAACCTCATAGCTGTGATCAATGTGGGAAGAGATACTCTGATAAAACATCTCTGATTAAACATCAGAAAATACATGGAGTTGTTTCATGATATCAATGAAAAAATGTCACGATACAGAATGTTTTTAACATTGTAGTAGGACTATTTTAAGGAATTTCACAATGTAAAACCTTAAACGTTTGCCCTATTCAATTGATTTCAGCGTGATATGGATATTAGCCAACCAATCCCAGGTCATTTGTTGAAGATGAAAAATGTTGAAATCAACAATATGTTAAAGGATTCAACTACTGAAAACTGAAACTAACAAATGGATCAATCCCACTTGTCCAGCGTGGTGGAGTGGTAAACACTGGCTCTACCAGGGGCTTGAGGTGGTCTCCCACAGCTCTGCAGCCTTACCGTTCCATTTCTTGACTGCCCCTGCAACACAGAAATAAACATATAATATATTTAGCCATATTATATCGAACACTCAAAGTAATGGATATGGAGCATCTACGGCCTCAGTTACACCTGGCACCTAAATGTGATTTCTGTCATCCGATCGCTCCATTTGGTTCAGATCTAACAGGATGGGATTTTGACATGTAAAATGGTTACGGTAGGGGTTAAGGTTAGGGTTGCGTTGGTAAATACCCATTAAATTGCTGGGAGATTATACATGGAGTGCGCGACTTTCTTTATTTTGATAGTTTATTCACCTCCACACAAAGTATTTTTCTGGGTATGCCCCAGCTCATGGGTATGCCATGCTGATCCTCAACACAGTGGCCCCTCAGGAGTGCATGCTCAGCCCCCTCCTGTACTTCCTGTTCACTCATGACTGCACGGCCAGAAATGACTCCAACACCATCCTTAAGTTTTCCGATGCCACAACAGTGGCCTGATCACCAACCACGAGGAGACAGCCTACATGGAGGAGGTCAGAGACCTGGCTGTGTGATGCCAGGACAACAACCTCTCCCTCAACGTGACCAAGACAAAGAAGACGATTGTGGACTACAGGGGAAGGAAGACAGAGCACACCCCCATTCTCATCGACGGAGCTGTAGTGGAGCAGGTTGAGAGCTTCAAATTCCCTGGTGTCCACATCACTAACAAACTATCACGGTCCAAGCACACCAAGACAATCTTGAAGACGACAAAACCTATTCCCCCTCAGGAGACTGAAAAGATTTAGCATGGGACCCCCTGTATATAGCCTCCACATTGACTCTGTACCGATACCCTCTGTATATAGTCTCCACATTGACTCTGTACCGATACCCTCTGTATATAGTCTCCACATTGACTCTGTACCGATACCCTCTGTATATAGCCTCCACATTGACTCTGTACCGATACCCTCTGTATATAGTCTCCACATTGACTCTGTACCGATACCCTCTGTATATAGCCTCCACATTGACTCTGTACCGATACCCTCTGTATATAGTCTCCACATTGACTCTGTACCGATACCCCCTGTATATAGTCTCCACATTGACTCTGTACCGATACCCTCTGTATATAGTCTCCACATTGACTCTGTACCGGTACCCCCTGTATATAGCCTCCACATTGACTCTGTACCGATACCCTCTGTATATAGTCTCCACATTGACTCTGTACCGATACCCTCTGTATATAGCCTCCACATTGACTCTGTACCGATACCCTCTGTATATAGTCTCCACATTGACTCTGTACCGATACCCTGTATATAGTCTCCACATTGACTCTGTACCGATACCCTCTGTATATAGCCTCCACATTGACTCTGTACTGATACCCTCTGTATATAGTCTCCACATTGACTCTGTACCGATACCCTCTGTATATAGCCTAGCTATTGATATTTAACTTCTGCTCTTTAATTACTTGTTCCTTTTATTTCTTATTCTTATTTGTACTTTTTAAAACTGCATTGTTGGTTAGGGGCTTGTAAGTCAGCATTTCACTGTAAGGATTCACTGTAAGCATTTCACTGCACCTGTTGTATTCGGCACATGTGACTAATACAATTTGATTTGATAGTACAGTGAAATTATTGATGAATGAAATGAAATGATGAATTGATAGTACAGATTTCTCATAGTACAGAATGAATGACTGACGGCCCAGTTCAACATCAGTTCACCATATCACCTCATGATGTATTGGAGCAACAGCAGCTGACTGCCCGGTTCAACATCAGTTCACCGTCTCACCTCATACTGTATTGGAGCAGCAGCAGCTGACTTGATCATTGATGCTAATCATCATGTTTTGAATCTGAGAGTGAATAGAGCCGACTACAACTCTAAAAATGAAGGGTTCAACTGGAGTTGTTCTCAGACCCCCTAAGAACCGTAGGGTTCTTGGTCAATGAAAAACAGCCCCAAAAGGTTCTTCAAAGAACTTGTTAGAAGGTGGGTTCATCGAGGAACCTCCGTTGTTGCTGGACTTTTTCCGGGAACTTCGCAATTACAACTGAAAACGATGGTGACAAGTTTGGATGCGACAACAAGTTAAAAAGGTTAAGTTGGGTTGATGTTTTGCCTCTGAATATGTCTAGAAATAATAATTACAATAATATAACATACTAATAATGAATAACGAAGACAATGATGGTTTTCTGTGAATATCTTCCGTAACGTTACTATAGTTAATTACCGTAAATATTAGAAAGCCGGGTTTGACCGTCGGCGTTGTATGAGCTACAGTACAGTACCGTTATCTAGCTAGATAACGTTGTGTCCTAACTAGGCACAACTAGGTTTGGATTATTTCCCTCAACTATATTCGTTCCCATATTTTGTATATCGTTTCCATAAAGCCAACATGGCTTTACAATCTCATTAACGTAAGTTTCCAATCTAGAGCAGTTTTCAGTTTTGTGATAGTTAACGTTTGCTAGTTCATTAAGTAAGGACGGTGACCTGTCCAGACGAGATGTACAACGAACTGAATCGTCAATGGAGGTCTTTCTCTTTATATAGCCTGCTACAGCCAGCAACACTATTAACTCACAAGGGGGCATAACGTTACATGTACAATACTATCCCATTTTGGAAACGTTACATGTACAATAGTATCCCATTTGGAAACGTTACATGGACAATACTATCCCATTTTGGAAACGTTACATGGACAATACTATCCCATTTGGAAACGTTACATGTACAATAGTATCCCATTTGGAAACGTTACATGTACAATACTATCCCATTTTGGAAACGTTACATGTACAATACTATCCCATTTTGGAAACGTTACATGGACAATACTATCCCATTTTGGAAACGTTACATGGACAATACTATCCCATTTTGGAAACGTTACATGGACAATACTATCCCATTTTGGAAACGTTACATGTACAATACTATCCCATTTTGGAAACGTTACATGTACAATACTAACCCATTTTGGAAACGTTACATGTCCGCGTTAATTATCTTAATTATCTTTTCAGAACATCTCAGAAATTAATCAAGTCCATTGAATGGATATAGACAAAAAGAGAATTCAATGACTAGCAGAGGTAGAGGGGCGAGGCAGGGGTGAGGACATCATCCTGCTATTTTGACAGTCCCTGAAGGAAAATACAGAAGAGGTATTTGCTCTTATTCCTTCCCTTTCTCTAATGTATTTTGTAATAAAACTGGCAAGTGTAGTAAGATCAATGCTTTACTAGGACTGGAGACCACAGCAGCGATTCTGCTCTTGCCCTACCTCTTCAGGACCCGAGTGGCCTTTATGTCCGTGACAAGGTATGCTTATGCACCATTCATCTGTTTCTTCATAAACATAGGTGTGCATGCTTATATAAAACTACAGCTGAACATTTGTTATGTTCTTTGTTAATTGTATGTGTGTTCATCTTTTCTTACTTTTGTTGACACAGATTTCACCGCTCTTCACTCCTTTACTGCACATCGGCGGAAATCCATTTCACCATGAGAGTGAAATCCCACTGGCCTTTGATGGGGAGAACATCCACGCCCTCGAGGACGTCTCCATGGGACGTGGGGCTCTGCTTCGGCTGTATTTTTTTAAATTTTCCCTTAAATTTCCCCAAAATGTCAGAAAAACACTTATGTTGTTAAGTTACTGTGTTCTGGGGGTAAGAGAAGTTGGGTGAAGTTACCAGGGCCAGTCATAAAGATGGCAAACTTCCTAACATAACTAAGTGAATATGATATACACACTAAAGCAGAAAAATCTAAATGACCAACTCTACAATGTTGTTAGTTTAACTATGATTCATTTTTAATGTATGTTGTTTTTATTGTACATCATTATTTGTAATATATTTAAATATCATGAAAAGCACTATATGAGGTAAATGTATTATTTATTATGGTCTGACATGTCTGCAGAAATGTTGCAATTTTGTAATGTGTTTTGTTTGGTAAATAGTTTTGTAAATATTAATTCACATTTGTTGTGCCACTAAATAAACAATATTGTCAATATTGTCAATATTATTAAAATATGTTTTTATAATGGAGGGAGGGTGGACAGGGAGTTAAAAAATAAACCCCAAAAGGTTCTTTGAGGAACCATGATAAGGGGTTCTTCAAAGAACTTAGACGTTCTCACAAAAGGTTTTTCAAATAACTTTTTAGGGGTTCCCCCACAGTTTCAGATTGAAGAACCCCTAAAGGATACTGCAGGAACCTTTACCTTTTAGAGTGTATATTGATGAAAGTCACCTTGTCCGAGAGACATTTACGTAGTTATACACAGCCCCATTTGGGATGACTATTATAGGGTGAAATAGCGGCCACAACAGACAGGCCTGATATCGCCCTATAGTCCTTGGACGTCACGTGCTGAGGGGGTCTGACCAAAGATATTATATTTAGCTACACTTTGTAGTACATTTTTACACAATTATAAATGTTTCTGATGACACATAGCCCTTTTTCAAAGGGAGTCGTTGGTTTTTAGGGGCAGTCGCTTTTTAGCTTTTTGTCTGAAAGTATTTTCTCAACTGCGATACCGACTCCAGTCAGCAGATGGCGATGTACGTCTTTCAGGTGATTCTGCCACTGTGACGTATAATATAGTGGATGGGACGCTTCTTCAACATCAACACTTAGTCAGACACTTTGGTTCACTCTAACTTTATGGAAAAATGTGTATTCATTAAATATAGTGTAACCGATGTGAAATGGCTAGCCAGTTAGCGTTTCAATCGGTGACGTCACTCGCTCTGAGACCTTGAAGTAGGTCGCGGCTTTTGTGTAGCGATGGGAAACGATGCCTTGAGGTTGGCTGTAGTACCGGGATGGAGAAAATCCAGTTAGATGCTTAAACCTCATCTTTATCCAATTATCCATTAAAGATACCAACGCAAAACCTACGTTCATCTACATATGGGTTGTTTAAATTGTATCTAATGATTATGCCAGTAATACTTCATCAAATCTCTAGTAATCAATATACCCACATACAATTCATCATATTTTCATATTCACAGAATCCATATAAAACGTAAGAAATTCTCAGCGACTTGCGACAACCATTCCATTTGCTTTTTGAAGAACTCTCCATAGCTACACAGCAGCTCTCCAAACATACTCCCAGCAGAATAAAAATATACACTTTTGTTTCCCAGACAATGACCATAGGATCCTCAACAGTTCTCTAACCTTTCAGAGACCACGGCAAAATCAAGCCTCCCAGGAACTATAGACCTTCCGCTGCTTTCTAAAATATCATCCCGTTTATTATCTAATTTTCAATAATCTGAGTAAGCATATTTTTTACTATCCAAACGTCAGATTAAGCCTCATTTCCACATTCACACAACTCTCATATCAGTCACACAATGCTATTCCCAAACATACCTAATCAATTAGTTTTTCAACAATATTTTTTACCTGCAGGAATATTTTCACATTTCTATCTCATGGTTCGTTCCTAGGATAATGCAACTCATACATTTATACTCAGAGCCTCCTGACTGGGCCCGGTTTACACCTCCACACAGGAATACACACTCCGAGCCTCCTGACTGGGCCCTATTTACGCCTCCAAGGTGCCCCCTCACATAGGAATACACACTCAGAGCCTACGAGGATTTTTTTTTTTTTTAAACTAGGTGTATAGAATCTGCTCGCTGCATCTCAGGTCTAAGGTGGGTCCATCTGCTCCGTTCCCGAAGTGTGGTCTCCATGAGATTCCAAGTTTGAGGGATCCCTCGAGGACGATTTACCCAGGTCGTCAGGAGCGGTCACCAAGTCAAGATTCACATTGCCAAATGTGGTTGTTAATTTCTTTAATATCAAATGAGAAACAAACTTATCACACAAGTCAGATTTATTCTTAAACTAAATCTTTATTCACTTATTAATAAGGGAGCAGGTCAATACAACACACACACATATAAAGTGAATCAATTGAGTGCACTACAATAATATTGGCTGGTCAACAAATCACCCCCAGATGATTCGTTGAGAGCCACGAGACAAAAGTACAAAGGTCTTTTATAGCTAAGATACACCCCTTTCAACCTACATGACCAACAACAGATGTATAGAATGGGTCACAAGGTTCAGATTTGTATGAAAGATACTTATAATTCACAGCAGACAGTGTCCTCTGTAAAAACAGTACTCTTTGTGTAGAAACCAGGGTCTGGCCCTGAGGTCATCTCTCCCTGGTAACATATAGAACAGAAACATTAACTCATAGTCTGGAATACTGTCTCTTTAGGTTTTATCACCCAAAATGCATTGTAAATCTCCTGTCAGTGTTTTCTCCCAGAGGCCCATCCTCAGTAGAACACACAGACAATAGTTCTAAGAACCCTCTATTCTGTTACATAAAACAACCATGTGATACAATAAAAGTACAATAACATAATGTTGAAGTTTTGCTCACAGTGTCCACTGAAAGTTGACTAGTAACAACAACTGGGACCTAAAAGACACCCACCATGAGACCCACTACATCTGCCCAAGAAAATAAACAAAATAAAAACCCACAACAAACTTAAAAACAGGAAGCAAACCAAAACGGTAGAAAACTAAAGGTGTTGATTTGTCACATCTATCAAGACAACTGGAGAACCTGGACCAGCTCAGGTGAAACACCTTCCCACTAACGAGATGGACAAGCCAGCACAGGTGTAACACATACTGACTAACGAGGTGACACCAATCAGTGTGTCCTACGTGCTAATGAGCAAGACGTGCTAAAGTCCAACCTCAAAACATAAATGGAAAAACCAAAGCCTGTAACACCTTCCCCCTTAACACAACAAACATATCCTATATTTTTGTTGGACACGTTTGCTCACCACCAACAGAAAACAACTTCCATTTCAAATTATAATCAACTACAATGCTTCACCTTCACCAATATAAACATGGTGTCTACTGGCTGGCAACAATTAAAAACAAGAAAAAACACCTATTCCTAAATAATAATAAACAATCATATTATTTTATTCCCCTTTTTCTTTCTATAGAATCCTAAAACTCACTAGCGTCTAGAACTCTCGTCTTCCTAAAACTCACTAGCTTCTCGAACTCTCGTCCTCTTGGAACGAGCCCAAACAAAACTCAGATCAAATTGTATTAGTCACATGCACCGAATACAACAGTGAAATGCTTCCTTATGAGCCCCTAACCAACAGTGCAGTTTCAATACGGAAAAGAATAAGAGATAAAACTCCAAATAAACACACTGGCTCAACGCAAAACACAAATCTTTTTGACTGCCCACCCCAGAGATAATCAGCAACCAAGTTGTCCTTGCCACGGACAAGTCTGATTTCAAGAGGAAACTCCTGCGATATCCATAATAACTTCCACCTCACTGCGGAGCTTCTCTCTCTTTTCAGGGTTCACTAGATATGCATGTTGTTGGATCTGGGCCCAGTCCCCAATATCATGCTCTAGAACATTTGGTTTGGCACATGTGAGAATTAACCCTGATATTCTAAAAACAGGGCAACAATGGCAATATAATTGTACCAAAAAATTGTCATGTTGGTTGCATGAATAAATATCACTACCAAATGTTACATGAAATGTAAATATGAAATATTTGATTGCATAGTCATATTTTCAACGTCTTTTCGATATAATTTTGCTTGGTGGGATAGCCCAATGTCAAAACACAGTTTTAACGTGTCCAAATCAATAACCAATATGCAGGAACAGTTTGGGGATAAATTGAAAACCTAAACATAACATGTGCTATATACACAAACATCTGCCACAACAATCAGATTACTTGTATTTTTTAAACAAGCTCCTTATAAAATGCACAAGCACCAGAAACACTGATGTTTTGACAAATAGCAATAAATCACTGATATCGATTAGGTGGGAAATTAGGTTGTACGTGCTGTTAAAACTGACACAAACAAACACATGGAAATGGGAGATATATTTTACCTCCCTGGTTAGAGGACAACCTGCAGAAGATGCAGCTACATTTGGGAGTGATGCATTAAATTTAGGGGTCGCAAAACAAGGGAATGCAACACTTATTTGTCATCACTCATCGATATCATGCAAAAAAAAATTGTGAGAGAGGAGAGAGATGAGGTTGCACGTCCTGTTAAAACTAACAGCTCAAAAACCACACGGAATCTGGGAGTACATCCCTGGTTAGAGGACAATTTGTAGAAAACAGCACGCCACATTTTGAAGTGTTGCATTTTGATTCAAGTGGGTCACCAACGTGGTAAGTGTAACACAACTCCTAATTGTCCCTAGACTTTCTAAGCAAACAGCTGGAGGCAGGGCTTTCTCCTGTAGATCTCAATTTGAATGGAATGGTCTGCCTATCCATGAGAGAGACGCAGACTCGGTCTCAACCTTTAAATCTTTACTGAAGACTCATCTCTTCAGTAGGTCATATGATTGAGTGTAGTCTGGCCCAGGAGTGTGAAGGTAAACGGAAAGGCTCTGGAGCAACGAACCGTCCGTGCTGTCTCTGCCTGGCCGGTTCCCCTCTCTCCACTGGGAATCTCTGCCTCTAACCCTGTTACAGGGGCTGAGTCACTGGCAAACTGGTGCTCTCTCATGCCGTCCCTAGGAGGGGTGCATCACTTGAGTGGGTTGAGTCACTGACGTGATCTTCCTGTCTGGGTTGGCGCTCCCCCTTGGGTTGTGCCGTGGCGGAGATCTTTGTGGGCTTTACTCGGCCTTGTCTCAGGATGGTAAGTTGGTGGTTGAAGATATCCCTCTAGCGGTGTGGGGGCTGTGCTTGGGCAAAGTGGGTGGGGTTATATCCTTCCTGTTGGGCCCTGTCCGGGGGTATCATCAGATGGGGCCACAGTGTCTCCTGACCCCTCCTGTCTCAGCCTCCAATATTTATGCTGCAGTAGTTTATGTGTCAGGGGGCTAGGGTCAGTTTGATATATCTGGAGTACTTTTCCTGTCTTATCCGGTGTCCTGTGTGAATTTAAGTATGCTCTCTCTTATTCTTTCTTTCTCACTCTTGGAGTACCTGGGCCCTAGGACCAGGCCTCAGCACTACCTGGCACGATGACTCCTTGCTGTCCCCAGTCCACCTGGCCGTGTTGCTGCTCCAGTTTCAACTGTTCTGCCTGCGGCTATGGAACCTTGACCTGTTCACCGGATGTTCTACCTGTCCCAAACCTGCTGTTTTCAACTCTCTAGAGACAGCAGGAATGGAAGAGATCTCTTCCCACATTGATCACAGCTATAAGGTTTCTCTCCTGTGTGTGTTCTCTGGTGTTGAGTCAGGCTGCTATATGTAGCAAATCAGGCTGCTAGATGTAGATTTCTCTCCTGTGTGTATTCTCTTGTGCACTGTCAGAGCTCCAGATCGACTAAAACTCTTCCCACATTGATCACAGCTATACGATTTCTCTCCTGTGTGTGTTCTCTGGTGTCGAGTCAGGGTGACAGATGTAGCAAATCTCTTCTCACATTGATCACAGCTATAAGGTTTCTCTCCTGTGTGTGTTCTCTGGTGTCGAGTCAGGATGCTAGATGTAGCAAATCTCTTCCCACATTGATCACAGCTATAAGATTTCTCTCCTGTGTGTATTCTCTTGTGCACTGTCAGAGTTCCAGATCGACTAAAACTCTTCCCACATTGATCACAGCTATAAGATTTCTCTCCTGTGTGTGTTCTCTGGTGTCGAGTCAGGGTGCCAGATGTAGCAAATCTCTTCCCACATTGATCACAGCTATAAGGTTTCTCTCCTGTGTGTGTTCTCTGGTGTCGAGTCAGGGTGCCAGATGTAGCAAATCTCTTCCCACATTGATCACAGCTATAACGTTTCTCTCTTGTGTGTGTTCTCTGGTGTACTTTCAGAGAGATTAATGTTGTAAAACTCCTCCAACATTGACCACAGCTATAAGATTTCTCCCCTGTGTGTGTTCTCTGGTGTACTTTCAGAGAGATTAATGTTGTAAAACTCCTCCAACATTGACCACAGCTATAAGATTTCTCTCCTGTGTGTGTTCTCTGGTGTTGAGTCAGGCTGCTAGATGTAGCAAATCTCTTCCCACATTGATCACAGCTATAAGATTTCTCTCCTGTGTGTGTTCTCTGGTGTCGAGTCAGGACGCTAGATGTAGCAAATCTCTTCCCACATTGATCACAGCTATAAGATTTCTCTCCTGTGTGTATTCTCTTGTGCACTGTCAGAGTTCCAGATCGACTAAAACTCTTCCCACATTGATCACAGCTATAAGATTTCTCTCCTGTGTGTGTTCTCTGGTGTCGAGTCAGGACGCTAGATGTAGCAAATCTCTTCCCACATTGATCACAGCTATAAGATTTCTCTCCTGTGTGTATTCTCTTGTGCACTGTCAGAGTTCCAGATCGACTAAAACTCTTCCCACATTGACCACAGCTATAAGATTTCTCTCCTGTGTGTGTTCTCTGATGAATTTTAATGCCTGATGATGTGAATCTCTTCCCACAGTCAGAGCGGCAGTGAGTTCTCTTCCCTGTGGGTCTCTGCGGGTGTTTATTGAGGTGTTCTGATCTGGAGAGACTCTTCTCTGTCTCCTCAGCATCATGAGTTTGTTGAGGCTCCCCAGAGGATCCACGATAGTCACATCTCTCTCCTGTGTGAACAACAAAGTCAGACAGATGATTAAAGGCCCACAACAGCGATAATCCAGTGTAAAAGTTGATGCCAACAGCATAGCCATGAAGTTGTACAACAATTGATGTCTGTAATGAATGTTAAAATTATTGTCTTAAAATGAGCAAGAAGTCATATTTTGTCTTGTTTTCACATTAGTCGTAACATCTAAGACTGTAGACTAGAAATAAGTTATTCATGTTGTTGAAACTCTAAGCAGTGTGGTAGAAGACTTTTGGTCTACAATACAGGCCCCTTTGTGTTTTCTAAAATTGCGGCACGAGGGCAATTTGATTGCATAAACTCCTCCATGCTAATGACGAAACCACTAGTTATGGATGTCGTACATCTGGTGTGACAAGAGACGAAAATAATCTGCTCACTCCATCAAGCAATGGGGACAGCAACACAGGGCATTCACGGGACCTCATGGAACCATGGACCACACCTGCAGAAACTGGACAACAGGGGGAAGCAGGGGAGATACCTATCATAGACTTCTCCCAGCTGACGCTTGACATGCCACCTACGCCGCCTCAAGTGGTAGAAACAACCAGCTGGTATCATTAAGTAGAATCAGCCAACAGTAACACGGAAGCAGCAGAATGGGAGTTAGTAGTGCATGACCTAGATTTAGAATAAGAAGCTTCCATTTAGACACAGGTCTAAGATGACATAATAAGCAATCTACCATCCCAGTGTAAGCACTCAGTGTAAGCAATCTACAGTCCCCGAGTAAGCACTCAGTGTAAGCAATCTACAGTCCCCGAGTAAGCGGCCGGTGCAAGCAGCAGGACAGTGTCAGTGTGAAAGTGTGGTTTAGCCACAGCTCCAGAAACTTGCGAACTTCCCCTGTAAAAAGGTATATAAAGAGAACAGAGATCATAAGAGAGGCATGATCCTCACTGACATATGAGACAGACTTCATATGGAGAATCATCACAGGTAAATTTACTATTGCACTATACGCTTTTTGTTAGACTAGAACAATATTTGAAACACAGGGGTCTTGACACCTCTTGATCACAGACAAAGCGGCAGTCACACAGTGAGACATCAGGTACAGATGTGATTAGCAATACAAGGACACAGCCAAGTACCGGTTACAATATATTGAGTCCATACACAGAGTTGGAAGTGTATTAGGATATTGGAATTCGGAATCTAGCGTTAGTGCTGTGAATACCAATTACAGGAAAGTGACCAAGGGGCTGAGCATTTAAGGTAATTGAACTATTTTTGCTATTTAGTCAATATTGTTAGAAGTGTTAACACATTTAAAGTTTCGCAATATTATCTGGCATAGCTTAAAGCATTAAGGATTGATTGAGCATTATTGATGTATTAGGAAACTGTATAACCATTGAATTGTAATAATGTGTATAAGACAAAAAACAGAGTGACTTAATGAAAGCTTGAAAATTTGACAACTAGGACAGATCTGGAGAGAAAATGCCTTCAACACTCTCACTGAACAGAAAGTGACCCTGGTTATAGGTTAAAGTGATTGCACTAAAGAATATTTGGGGCGGCAGGATAGCCTAGTGGTTAGAGCGTTGGACTAGTAACCGAAAGGTTGCAAGTTCGAATCCCCGAGCTGACAAGGTACAAATATGTCGTTCTGCCCCTGAACAGGCAGTTAACCCACTGTTCCTAGGCCGTCATTGAATATAAGAATTTGTTCTTAACTGACTTGCCTAGTAAAATAAAATATAAAAAAATAAAAAAGTTAAAAATATGAATTTTGTGTCAAAATATATACCAATACTAGTTTCCAAGTGACTACTAGCTGACGAGCATAATAACCAATAGAAGAAGTTATTAGGTATTGATATATACAGAGGTAAAAGAGACTTGAAGGTAAGGAAATATAGGAGGAATCCATAACACTCAGAATATTTAAATAGGAGTATATCTATCCAAGGCCTCATACTAGACCGGAAAATAAGGGAGTGACAACGTGAACGAAGGAACAAACCCAACTCACGCGAAGGGCCATTATGAAGAAACAGAAGGGTTAGGCCCTTGTTACACCGCAGAAACTAAAATCCTAAAGTACTCTACCCCAGCCAGAAGATGGGATAGAGGCATTTGCTGCAGGTATTAGGCAAGTCAGCAACTATCATTATGACATCATAGATTAATTCTAGAATATACTATATAGCCTAGAAAACTGGTTAAACTATCATTATGACATCATGGATGGCCAGTCCTTGTATTCATAGTGTAGTGAATTCAGGGGGAGGGACTGAGCTGAACTCAAACCTGGGTCCAGTGACTGTAAGCCAACACCTTATAACTGTTACACCAAGATGTCTGAACTTCTTGACGAGGCAGCTAGGTGTTGGGTTAATGTTTCTACAATACCGTTCTCTTTGAATTTTGGGAGTGGTTACACTTCTCCTTCCCCCATCCCTCAGCTGTTAACCAAGTCTCTGGGCAGCCATTTTGTTGCTGTTTAAAAACCCCACACAACCCAGCAATCTGCAGTTCAAACAATAACAAATCTCTCATTCCACCACTATTTTGGTAATAAAATAATGGGTTTGGATAAATGTAACTAGACAGACCTATGGATTCAAGGACTGACCATCCATGATATCAACATTATAGTTTTAACCATGTTGAGGCAGAAGGGTAGCCTCGTGGTTAGAGCGTTGGACTAGTAACCGGTTGCAAGTTCACATCCCCGAGCTGACACGGTACAAATCTGTCTTAACTGCTATACAGTGTTGATTTACATTGTTTCTAAACATTATAGTAAAAACATATTATTTGGGGTTCTGATGGGGTACAACAGTTGACCTCAGCTCATGAGGCATGTGTTATATTCTTCAAGAATCAATGGCTGTAAATAAATAATTTAAAAGTCACAATATGGATGTAGCGATGGCAGATTTCCACCTTAACACCAAACATCAGTTCAACTGCAGAGTTTGTGCCTCTGTTGTTAAGACAGTACTTACTAGTGTTAATCAGGGAACGGTTTCTCAAAACCATCTTATGGCTAAATTTTTCGTTTGAACCATTGGATGCCTGAAGATGCGTTTGGGAAACCGGAACCAGATATCCAGGTTCCTCCTCTTCCTCCTTTTTCGATGTAACAGTCATCTCCTCCTTCTCGCCATAAACTACATGCTCTCCTTTCACTGTAACACCATCCTCCTCTTTCACTCTGAACGCGTCCTCCTCTTCTTTCACAGTAAAGGCCCCACTCTCTACTTCTTGTTTTACTGTGATATCTTCCTCCTCTTTCACTCTGAACGCGTCCTCCTCTTCTTTCACAGTAACGGCCCCACTCTCTACTTCTTGTTTTACTGTGATATCCTTCTCTTCATTAGAAGGAGAGTAGCCTGGTGACCGCATGGTCGGGGATGTTAGCTATGCTAATGCTAACTTAACCAGCCCGCTTGCTGACTAATAACAACACTCTTCTTTCACAGTAACGGCCCCACTCTCTACTTCTTGTTTTACTGTGATATCCTTCTCTTCATTAGAAGGAGAGTAGCCTGGTGACCGCATGGTCGGGGATGTTAGCTATGCTAATGCTAACTTAACCAGCCCGCTTGCTGACTAATAACAACACCGTAAATATTAAATTAAAGCGGATAACTAACTAGACGACAGAAGTGGGTTTAAAACTGAGGAATAGCTTAGTGAGCGCATGCTAATGCTAACTTAACCACCCCGCTAGCTGAATAATAATAACAACACCGTAAATATGAAATTAAATCGGATAACTAAGTAGACGACAGAAATGGGTTTAAAACACAGTGGCTAATATACACGAAAGCGTCTAAAGAGCTATATTGGTTCGGCTAATTTGTCTAGCAAGCTACCGAGGTGTCTGACGAACTGTTGCTGCTGATGAAAGAAGCGTTCCGTCCACTAGATTATACGTCACACCAACAGCATAACCATAAATTCCCAGACCGCCATCTGCTGACTGGAGTGGGTAACGCAGTTGAGTAAAATGTTTATTTAATTTTCAGACAAAAAGTTAAAGGGTTGGAATCAGATACGACGCTAGTGCTAAAATATTAATTACCCCCCCTAAATAAATCAATATCAGTCAATATATTTTTGTGTGATTTATTTTTTTCGTCAACCGTTCCATCGCATCTTAAACTCCATTTCGATTCGGCACTAGGACCGGGGGAGGCTGCTGCTGCACAAGTGGCTGTAGGACTTTCTTCAGCAAAGATGGCGGACAGAAATACTCAGAGGGGTACCCCTACACAGACCTGAAATGGATCAAAGATGGCGGACAGAAATACTAGGATGGAAGCAAATGTAAGGGATTATAACGTCATAACGAATCATGCAAAAAACATGTACAGTTGACAGGAATGTTAGTTAATGGAGAGACAAACGATTATGCTTTTTTTAATCATAGTTCATTTACGAAAATCGTGATTTAGCCAGCTAGCTGGTCTAGTTTTATGGGTGTTGTGACATGAGTATGAAATTGTCACTCTGGTTGTTTTAGGGACACCTTAAACAACCCACAAACCAGGCGGTCGTTTTGTGAAAAAGTGGATGTATAGAATCTAGCTGGCTGAAGAATTTACTGCAAATTGAATGTACAAATTTGTATTTGCCATGCAGATAGATGAAATAACGTATGTCATTGTGCAGTGGATGACTGTGCAGTGGATGATTTAAAATCCCTGTATGGATGTGTAGCTAGCTATCTATTCGATCTGTGTATGGACCAAAATGTTTGGTATACATATTAGTTCAGAACCTAGCTATGAACCTCAGCTATCATAGCCAGTTGTATCAACTTCAAAACAGCCTGAATGACATTAATGAAGCCTATGGATTGAGTAGAATATAATATCATGTTTTGCCAAGGATTCAAGTCAAATATACATGTAGTTATTACCATGCATGAGATCCCCACATTGTAGCCTGTACATTTAATATATTCACTGATCATGTACTCTACCTTGGCAAATTAATGTGCAGTTTAGGTATGAATGTCTTTGAGGTGATCAAATTCCTGTCTTTGAATGATGCCGTGTCTGCATGTATGTATTACAATTATACACTTCAACAGTGTTTACCAATCTTGGTCCTGGGACATTAATGGTTACACATTGTAACTAATAGACTAGAAACAGGATTTAACTAGTTAATTCATATATACAGAAATATATATTTTTTAAACACTACACTACACTTCCTATGCATCATGTAAATACTCTAACACTGGTTCATCTCAACATCTAATGCCCTTCATCTGCATTGATCTGGTGTGAAATGCTTTATTGAAAAGCTCATTATCCAAGTGTTATAAATACAAGTTCAATCTGTCCATCAATGCACATCTGTTGTGAATTATAAAAACAGGAAGAAAGAGGAGGTGGAGAGAGAGGTGTTAAAGACAGAAAGGGAAAGAGGAGGAGAGAGGTGTTAAAGACAGAAAGGGAAAGAGGAGGTGGAGAGAGAGGTGTTAAAGACAGAAAGGGAAAGAGGAGGTGGAGAGAGAGGTGTTAAAGACAGAAAGGGAAAGAGGAGGTGGAGAGAGAGGTGTTAAAGACAGAAAGGGAAAGAGGAGGAGAGAGGTGTTAAAGACAGAAAGGGAAAGAGGAGGTGGAGAGAGAGATGTTAAAGACAGAAAGGGAAAGAGGAGGTGGAGAGAGAGGTGTTAAAGACAGAAAGGGAAAGAGGAGGAGAGAGGTGTTAAAGACAGAAAGGGAAAGAGGAGGAGAGAGGTGTTAAAGACAGAAAGGGAAAGAGGAGGTGGAGAGAGAGGTGTTAAAGACAGAAAGGGAAAGAGGAGGTGGAGAGAGAGGTGTTAAAGACAGAAAGGGAAAGAGGTAAACACATAGGAGCAGGGAATGCAGCACATGATTAATGAATCACAGTGCTACATAAATGTTCTCTCAGTTCATCACAATTACATAATAGTGTCTCTTCTCTAGACAAACAATATAGCATAGTTTTAGAAATAATGAAGTGTCTTACTATTCTCCATGGTTGACCCTCTTGCCTATTCTCTTGACGGTGGAAGGAGCCACAGTTATACACCTGAACCTGCTTACTGCACAACACAATCCATTGATCAGTTTGATACATGAGTGTGTAGGTGTGTGTAGGTGTGGGTTATAGGGTGTCCAATTGTTCCACATTTTGTCAATATGGGTGATTTAAAATAGCCTGTTTTGTTTTTGCACACCCTTGTTGGACCCCATCCTTGAAACATCCTGCAGAGCAGCAGACTCCTCCTCTGGGACACGGCGGCGAGCTGCAGATCCCCTCCTGGTCCTCGTGTCCATCCTCATGACGTTACGCAGGACACAGGTAGCCTTCACACACCTGAATTCCTCCAGGAAGCAGTACCAGATGACCCTGGTCACCCAACCTTGCAGTGCCCTACACGGTAACTGTCGGCAACCGTTTTGAAGGAACCTCCAGTTTGCTTATTTATATTCAGTGGCCTGACTGCATCCAGACTGTCAAAGGTCCGTCCTGGTAGATCTGAACCTAATGCAGTTTGGAGTGATCAGATGACAGGAGTCACATTTAGGTGCCAGGTGTAACTGTAGATTCTGTATGCTGAGGCTGTAGATGCTCCATTTCCACTACTTTGAGTGTTGTATGTACATTAAATCCAATTTTATTTGTCACATACACATGGTTAGCAGATGTTAATGCAAGTGTAGTGAGTTTTAGGATTCTATTGAAAGAAAAATGATTTTTTTTTTAAATAATACGATTGTATATTATTATTTTGAAATACGTGTTTTTTCTTGTTTTTAATTGTTGACAGCCAGTAGACACCAAGTTTTTTTTGTTAAGTAATACTCTTTCAATTCAGAGCCTGGATTTTCCCCTGAGGCTAATATCCATATCATGCTGCAATCAATTGAACAAGGCAAACGATAAGGTAGAACATCATTAAAATACTCCTACTACAATGTTAAAACATTCTACATTGCGACATTATTTCATTGATATCCTGAAACAACTTCTTCATGTATGTATTTTCTGATGTTTGATCAGAGGTCTTTTATCAGAGTATCTCTTGTCACATTGATCACAGCTAAAAGGTTTATCTCCTGTGTGTTGTCTCTGGTGTACTGTCAGACCGCTAGATGTCGTAAAACTCTGCCCACATTGATCACAGCTATAAGATTTCTCTCCTGTGTGTGTTCTCTGGTGTCCTGTCAGATGGCAAGATGTAGGAAAACTCCTCTCACATTCATCACAGCTATAAGGTTTCTCTCCTGTGTGTTTTCTCTGGTGTACTGTCAGACCGCTAGATGTAGTAAAACTCCTCCCACATTTATCACAGCTAAAAGGTTTCTCTCCTGTGTGTGTTCTCTGGTGTACTGTCAGATAGCAAGATGCAGGAAAACTCCTCCCACATTGACCACAGCTGTAAAGTTTCTCTCCTGTGTGTTTTCTCTGGTGTATTTTAAGTTCTGATGAAGATGATCAACCTCCTCCTTCACATCTGACTCCTGATGATCAACCTCCTCCTTCACATCTGACTCCAGTGATCAATCCAGAGAGTCTTCTTTCTTGGGGTTAAAATGAGTGGAAGGAGATAAATAAAATGGTGCTGATGCGGGAGATGGGGGTATGTTCTAGTGGGTCTGGGCAGGTGTGATGGAGTTAATGGAGATGGGGGTGTGGTCTAGTGGGTCTGGGCAGGTGTGATGTAGATAATGGAGATGGGGGTGTGTTCTAGTGGGTCTGGGTAGGTTTGATGTAGTTAATGGAGATGGGGGTGTGGTCTAGTGGGTCTGGGCAGGTGTGATGTAGTTAATGGAGATGGGGGTGTGTTCTAGTGGGACTGGGCAGGTGTGATGTAGTTAATGGAGATGGAGGTGTGTTCTAGTGGGTCTGGGCAAGTGTGATGTAGTTCATGGGGATGGAGGTGTGTTCTAGTGGGTCTGAGCAGGTGTGGTGTAGTTAATGGAGATGGGGCTGTGTTTGAGTGGATCTGGGCAGGTGTGATGTAGTTAATGGAGATGGGGGTGTGGTCTAGTGGGTCTGGGCAGGTGTGATGTAGTTAATGGAGATGGGGGTGTGTTCTCGTGGGTCTGGGCAGGTGTGATGTAGTTAATGGAGATGGAGGTGTGTTCTCGTGGTTCTGTGCAGGTGTGATGTAGTTAATGGAGATGGGGGTGTGTTCTCGTGGGTCTGGGCAAGTGTGATGTAGTTCATGTAGATGGATTTGAGTTATTGTGAGTCTGGGCAGGTGTGATGTATTTCATGTTTGTATGTGTATGTTTTGTATTGTTTATAAAATCTCAAATAAAAGATTAAAACATTTCCAATGCAACAGATCCTGGTTCAAATCCAGGCTGTTTCATAACAGGCCGTGATTGGGAGTCCCTTAGGGCAGCGCACAATTGGCCCAGCATCATCTCTGGGTCAGGGTTTGGCAGGGGCAGGCTGTCAATGTAAATAAGAATTTGTTCTAAACTGATTAGCCTAGTTAAATAAAGGATACATATATTTAAGAAATACTGCATTGTGGGTAGTTTGGAAGAGTTCACAAAATAAGTTAATAAATATGTAATAACGCAAAAACATAACTGTTTGTACTTATAGGTAACCATATCGTGATTACAACTAGCTTACTAAGTCTTTAACCACACTGTATTGTTACACTGGTGAGTAAAAACTCATGCTTCGTATACATTTTTCTCAACTGCGTTACCCACTCCAGTCAGCAGATGGCGGTCTGGGAATTTATGGCAATGCTGCTGGTGTGACGTATAATCAAGTGGACGGAACGCTTCTTTCATCAGCAACAACAGTCAGACAGACACCTCGGTAGCTTGCAGGACAATAGCCGAAACAATACATTACTTTAGACGCTTTCGTGTATATTAGCCACTGTGTTTAAACCCACTTCTATCGTCTAGTCAGTTATCCGATTTAATTTCATATTTACGGTGTTGTTATTATTCAGTTAGCGGGCTGGTTAAGTTAGCATTAGCCTAGCTAGCTAACATCACCGACCATGCGGTCACCAAGTTACTCTCCTTCTAATGAAGAGAAGGATATCACAGTAAATCAAGGAGTAGGGAGTGGGGCCGTTACTGTGAAAGAAGAGGAGGACGCGTTCAGAGTGAAAGACGAGGAAGATATCACAGTAAAACAAGAAGTAGAGAGTGGGGCCGTTACTGTGAAAGAAGAGGAGGCCGCGTTCAGAGTGAAAGAGGAGGATGGTGTTACAGTAAAAGGAGAGGAAAATGGAGTTTTTGGCGTGAAAGAGGAGGGGGAGGAGATTACTTTTACAACGAAAAAGGAAGAGGAGGAACCTGGATATCTGGGCCCGGTTTCCCAAACGCATCTTCAGGCATCCAATGGTTCTAACGATGAATTTAACCATAAGATGGTTTTGAGAAACCGTTCCCTGATTAACAGTAAGTACTGTCTTAACAACAGAGGCACAAACTCTGCAGTTGAACTGATGTTTGGTGTTAAGGCGGAAATCTGCAATTGCTACACCCATATTGTGACTTTTAAATTATTTATTTACAGCCATTGATTCTTGAAGAATATAACACATGCCTCATGAGCTGAGTTCAAATGTTGTACCCCATCAGAAACATTGTAAATCAACACTATAGCAGTTAAGAACAAATTCTTATTGTCAATAACGGACTAGGAACAGTGGGTTAATTGCCTGTTCAGGGGCAGAACGACAGATTTGTACCATGTCAGCTCGGGGATATGAACTTGCAACCGGTTACTAGTCCAACGCTCTAACCACTAGGCTACCCTGCTGCCTCAACATGGTTAAAACTATAATGTTGATATCATGGATGGTCAGTACTTGCATCCATAGGTCTGCCTAGCGACCTCGTCAAGAAGTTCAGACATCTTGGCGTAACAGTTATAAGGTGTTGATTTGACAGTCGTTGGGCCCAGGTTTGTGTTCAGCTCAGGGCTACCCCCCGAATTCAATACACTATGAATACAAGGACTGGCCATCCATGATGTCAAAATGATAATTTAACCAGTTTTCTAGGCTATATAGTATATTCTAGAATTAATCCATGATGTCATAATGATGAACCAGGTTTCTAGGATATACAGTGGGGCAAAAACGTATTTAGTCAGCCACCAATACTTATTTTCCACCATAATTTGCAAATCAATTCATTAAAAATCCTATAATGTGATTTTCTGGATTTTCTTTCTCTAATTTTGTCTGTCACAGTTGAAGTATGATAAAAATTACAGGCCTCTCATCTTTTTAAGTGGGAGAACTTGCACAATTGGTGGCTGACTAAGTGCTTTTTTGTCCCATAGTATGTCATGCAACAACAACCAAAGTGCTTCTTCGTTCATTACAGCTATATTTGTTGTTAGGTGAAGTTGTGGGCCAACATGGCAAACAGTGTACAAACCCTCATTGTCAGGTTGATGGAAAAGCCAAAAAGCATTTTACTGGTTGAAGTGTTTTTTGATTTGCGATGATGACACAAACATTATATTAAGCAGGACATTCAATCGATCCTTACAATTAACACCCAAAGTAGTGTGAAATGCTCTCATAAGCAACCTGGAAATGGAGGTTACTTCCCTGAGTTTTCCCCCATTCACATTCAGAATACATTGTGAAAAACAAATCTTTGCTCACCATTTTTGCTCCTGGCAGATATACTACATCCATAACTAGTGGTTTCCTCATTAGCAGATATACTACATCCATAACTAGTGGTTTCCTCATTAGCAGAAATACTACATCCATAACTAGTGGTTTCCTCATTACCAGATATACTACATCCATAATTAGCTGTTTCCTCATTACCAGATATACTACATCCATAACTGGTGGTTTCCTCATTACCGGATATACTACATCCATAACTAGTGGTTTCCTCATTACCAGATATACTACATCCATAACTAGTGGTTTCCTCATTACCAGATATACTACATCCATAACTGGTGGTTTCCTCATTACCAGATATACTACATCCATAACTAGTGGTTTCCTCATTACCAGTGTCACGGTGCTGACTTTTGCCTAATACCTGCAGCAAATGCCTCTACCCCGTCTTCTGGCTGGGCAGGGTACTTTAGGATTTTAGTTGCTGCGGTGTAACAAGGGCCTAACCCTTCTATTTCTGAGTAATGGCCCTTCGCGTGAGTTGGGTTTGTTCCTTCGTTCACGTTGTCACTCCCTTATTTTCCGGTCTAGTATGAGGCCTTGGATAGATATACTGCTATTTAAATATTCTGAGTGTTATGGATTCCTCCTGTATTTCCTTACCTTCAAGTCTCTTTTACCTCTGTATATATCAATACCTAATAACTTCTTCTTTTGGTTATTATGCTCGTCAGCTAGTAGTCACTTGGAAACTAGTATTGGTATATTTTTTTGACTCTCCTAAAAATATATTATTGTCCACACAATGAAATAGTCTTTAGTGCAATCACTTTAACCTATAACCAGGGTCACTTTCTGTTCAGTGAGAGTGTTAAAGGCGTTTGCTCTCCAGATCTGGCCTAGTTGTCAAAGTTTCAAGCTTTAATTAAGTCACTCTGTTTTTTGTCTTATACACATTATTACAATTCAATGGTTCTACAGTTTCCTAATACATCAATAATGCTCAATCAATCCTTAATGCTTTAAGCTATGCCAGATAATATTGCAAAACTTTAAATGCGTTAACACTTCTAACAATATTGACTAAATAGCAAAAATAGTTCAATTACCTTAAATGCTCAGCCCCTTGGTCACTTTCCTGTAAGTGGTATTCTCACAGCACTAACGCTAGATTCCGAATTCCAATATCCTAATACACTTCCAACTCTGTGTATGGACTCAATATATTGTAACTGGTACTTGGCTGTGTCCTTGTATTGCTAATCACATCTGTACCTGATGTCTCACTGTGTGACTGCCGCTTTGTCTGTGATCAAGAGGTGTCTAGACCCCTGTGTTTCGGAGACTCAGTTTCGGGTTCACAAAGTTCAACCAAGTAGCTTCAGATATTGATCCAATAAGTACTTAGGCAAATTATCCGGTTCTCAAATATTGTTCTAGTCTAACAAAAAGCATATATCCTACTACTATTCACTTCTAACTCTATGCATAGACTCAATATATTGTAACTGGTACTTGGCTGTTTCCTTGTATTGCTAATCACATCTGTACCTGATGTCTCACTGTGTGACTGCCGCTTTGTCTGTGATCAAGAGGTGTCAAGACCCCTCAAATATTGTTCTAGTCTAACAAAAAGCGTATAGTGCAATAGTAAATTTTACCTATGATGATTCTCCATATGAAGTCTGTCTCATATGTCACTGAGGATCATGCCTCTCTTATGATCTCTGATCTCTTTATATAACTTTTTACAGGGGAAGTTCGCAAGTTTCTGGAGCTGTGGCTAAACCACACTTTCACACTGACACTGCCCTGCTGCTTCCCCCGGCCGCTTACTCGGGGACTGTAGATTGCTTACACTGAGTGCTTACTTGGGGACTGAAGATTGCTTACACTGGGACGGTAGATTGCTTATTACGCCTTCTTAGACCTGTGTCTAAATGGAAGCTTCTTATTCTAAATCTAGGTCATGCACTACTAACTCCCATTCTGCTGCTTCCGTGTTACTGTTGGCTGATTCTGCTTAATGATACCAGCTGGTTGTTTCTACCACTTGAGGCGGCGTAGGTGGCATGTCAAGCGTCAGCTGGGAGAAGTCTATGATAGGTATCTCCTCTGCTTCCCCCTGTTGTCCAGTTTCTGCAGGTGTGGTCCATGGTTCCATGAGGTCCCGTGAATGCCCTGTGTTGCTGTCCCCATTGCTTGATGGAGTGTGCAGATTCTTTTCATTTCTTGTCACACCAGATATACGACATCCATAACTAGTGGTTTCCTCATTAGCATGGAGGAGTTTATGCAATCAAATTGCCCTCGTGTCGCAATTTTAGAAAACACAAAGGGGGCCTGTATTGGAGACCAAAAGTCTTCTACCACACTGCTTAGAGTTTCAACAACATGAATAACGTATTTCTAGTCTACAATCTTAGATGTTACTACTAATGTGAAAACAAGACAAAATATGACTTCTTGCTCATTTTAAGACAATAATTTTAACATTCATTACAGACATCAATTGTTGTACAACATCATGGCTATGCTGTTGGCATCACATTTTACAGTGGATCACCGCTGTTGTGGGCCTTTAATCATCTGTCTGACTTTGTTGTTCACACAGGAGAGAGACGTGACTATCGTGGATCCTCTGGGGAGCCTCAACAACCTCATGATGCTGAGGAGACAGAGAAGAGTCTCTCCAGATCAGAACACCTCAATAAACACCCGCAGAGACCCACAGGGAAGAGAACTCACTGCTGCTCTGACTGTGGGAAGAGATTCACATCATCAGGCATTAAAATTCATCAGAGAACACACACAGGAGAGAAATCTTATAGCTGTGGTCAATGTTGGAGTTTTACAACATTAATCTCTCTGAAAGTACACCAGAGAACACACACAAGAGAGAAACGTTATAGCTGTGATCATTGTGGGAAGAGTTATGCTACATCTGGCCATCTGACGCAACACCAGAGAACACACACAGGAGAGAAATCTTATAGCTGTGATCAATGTGGGAAGAGATTTGCTACATCTGGCCACCTGACTCTACACCAGAGAACACACACAGGAGAGAAACCTCATAGCTGTGGTCAATGTGGGAGGAGTTTTAGTCGATCTGGAGATCTGACAGTGCACAAGAGAATACACACAGGAGAGAAACCTTATAGCTGTGATCAATGTGGGAAGAGATTTGCTACATCTGGCAACCTGACTCTACACCAGAGAACACACACAGGAGAGAAACCTTATAGCTGTGATCAATGTGGGAAGAGTTTTAGTCAATCTGGAGATCTGACTCTACACCAGAGAACACACAGGATTGAAATCTCATAGCTATGACCAGAGATAATCTGATAAAAGATCTCTGATCAAATATTAGAAAATACATACATGAAGTAATTGTTTCATGATTTCAATGAATTAATGTCACAATGTAGAATTTTTTAACATTGTAGTAGGAGTATTGTAATAATTTCACAATGTAGAAGCCTAAACGTGTGCTCACTTATGAATTGATATCAATATGTTATGGATATTAGCCTCATGGGGAAAAATCCAGACTCTGAAATGGAAGAGTACTATTTATGTGATTAAACAAAAATTGACAAACAAATCAAATTAATTTATAAAGCCCTTCTTATATCAGCTGATATCTCAAAGTGCTGTACAGAAACCCAGCCTAAAACCCCAAACAGCAAGCAATGCAGGTGTAGAAGCACGGTGGCTAGGAAAAACTCCCTAGAAAGGCCAAAACCTAGGAAGAAACCTAGAGAAGAACCAGGCTATGAGGGGTGGCCAGCCCTTTTCTGGCTGTGCCGGGTGGAGATTATAACAGAACATGGCCAAGATGTTCAAATGTTCATAAATGACCAGCATGGTCTAATCATAATAATCACAGTAGTTGTCGAGGGTGCAACAGATCAATACCTCAGGAGTAAATGTCAGTTGGCTTTTCATAGACGATCATTAAGAGTATCTCTTCCGTTCCTACTGTCTCTAGAGAGTTGAAAACAGCAGGTTTGGGACAGGTAGCACATCCGGTGAACAGGTCAGGGTTCCATAGCCGCAGGCAGAACAGTTGAAACTGGAGCAGCAACACGGCCAGGTGGACTGGGGACAGCAAGGAGTCATCGTGCCAGGTAGTCCTGAGGCCTGGTCCTTGGGCTCAGGTCCTCCGAGAGTGAGAAAGAAAGAATTAGAGAGAGCATACTTAAATTCACACAGGACACCGGATAAGACAGGAGAAGTACTGCAGATATATCAAACTGACCCTAGCCCCCTGACACAAACTAAACTACTGCAGCATAAATACTGGAGGCTGAGACAGGATGGGTCAGGAGACACTGTGGCCCCATCCGATGATAACCCCGGACGGAGCCAAACAGGAAGGATATAACCCCACCCACTTTGCCAAAGCACAGCCCCCACACCGCTAGAGGGATATTTTCAACCACCAACTTACCATCCTGAGACAAGGCCGAGTAAAGCCCACAAAGATCTCCGCCACGGCGCAACCCAAGGGGGAGCGCCAACCCAGACAGGAAGATCACGTCAGTGACTCAACCCACTCAAGTGATGCACCCCTCCTAGGGACGACATGAAAGAGCACCAGTTTGCCAGTGACTCAGCCCCTGTAATAGGCAGAGAATCCCAGTGGAGAGAGGGGAACCGGCCAGGCAGAGACAGCAAGGACGGTTCGTTGCTCCAGAGCCTTTCCGTTTACCTTCACACTCCTGGGCCAGACTACACTCAATCATATGACCTACTGAAGAGATGAGTCTTCAGTAAAGACTTAAAGGTTGAGACCGAGTCTGCGTCTCTCACATGGATAGGCAGACCATTCCATTCAAATGGAGATCTACAGGAGAAAGCCCTGCCTCCAGCTGTTTGCTTAGAAAGTCTAGGGACAATTAGGAGTTGTGTTACGCTTACCACGTTGGTGACCCACTTGAATCAAAATGCAACACTTCAAAATGTGGCATGCTGTTTTCTACAAATTGTCCTCTAACCAGGGATGTACTCCCAGGGCTGTACTCCCAGATTCCGTGTGGTTTTTGAGCTGTTAGTTTTAACAGGACGTGCAACCTCATCTTTTTTAGCATGATATCGATGAGTGATGACAAATAAGTGTTGCATTCCCTTGTTTCGCGATCCCTAAATTTAATGCATCACTAAAATATATCTCCCATTTCCATGTGTTTTTTTGTGTCAGTTTTAACAGCACGTACAACCTAATTTCCCACCTAATCGATATCAGTGATTTATTGCTATTTGTCAAAACAACAGTGTTTCTGGTGCTTGTGCAGTTTATAAGGAGCTTGTTTAAAAAATACAAGAAATATGATTATTGTGGCAGATGTTTGTGTAAATAGCACATGTTATGTTTAGGTTTTCAATTTATCCCCAAACTGTTCCTGCATATTGGTTATTGATTTGGACATGTTAAAACTGTGTTTTGACATTGGGCTATCCCACCAAGCAAAATTATATTGAAAAGACGTTGAAAATATAACGATGCAATCAAATATTTCATATTTACATTTCATGTAACATTTGGTAGTGATATTTATTCATCCAACCAACATGACAATTTTTTGGTACAATTATATTGACATTGTTGCCCTGTTTTTAGAATATCAGGGTTAATTCTCACATGTGCCAAACCAAATGTTCTAGAGCATGATATTGGGGACTGGGCCCAGATCCAACAACATGCCTATTGAGTGAACCCTGAAAAGAGAGAGAGGCTCCGCAGTGAGGTGGACATTTATTACGGATATCGCAGGAGTTTCCCCTTGAAATCAGTCCGTGGCAAGGACAACTTGGTTGCTGATTATCTCTGGGGTGGGCAGTCAAAAATATTTGTGTTTTGCGTTGAGCCAGTGTGTTTATTTGGAGTTTTCTCTCTTATTCTTTTCCGTATTGAAACTGCACTGTTGGTTAGGGGCTCGTAAGGAAGCATTTCACTGTTGTATTCGGCGCATGTGACTAATACAATTAGATTTTTGTTTGGGTTCGTTCCATTGGGACGAGAGTTTTAGGATTCTATAGAAAGAAAAAGGAGAAAAAATGATATGATTGTTTATTGTTATTTAGGAATAGGTGTTTTTTCTTGTTTTTAATTGTTGACAGCCAGTAGACACCATGTTTATATTGGTGGAGGTGAAGCAGTGTAGTTGATTATAATGTGAAATGGAAGTTGTTTTATGTTGGTGGTGGTGAGCAAACTTATCCAACAAAATATAGGATATATTTTTTTTCTTAAGGGGGAAGGTGTTACAGGCTTTGGTTTTTCCATTTATGTTTTGAGGTTGGACTTTAGCACGTCTTGCTCGTTAGCAAGTAGGACGCACTGATTGGTGTCACCTCGTTAGTCAGTATGTGTTACACCTGTGCTGGCTTGTCCATCTCGTTAGTGGGAAGGTGTTTCACCTGAGCTGGTCCAGGTTCTATTTAAGAGTGTCTGGCCCAGTGCTCCAGTTGTCTTGATAGATGTGGAGAGTCAACACCTTTCAGTTGCTCCACCTTTTTGGTTATTTGCTTCCTGTTTATAAGTTTGAGGTGGTGGGACGGGTGCGCCATCGTCCGTGAGGAGATGGCGCAAAGTACATCTGGACCGTCGGTTCCGGGGATTGGACTGGCCAACACGGTGCGCTTTTCTTGGCGGGGAAAAGAGATGGAGCCTTGGGGGAGAGAAACCTTCGGGAGGAACATCCTAATGGGGCACCTAAAATTGAAGGTTAAAGATGTTCTATGCCTTCAGGGGAACCCAATGGAGAAGGGGTTTGATGTAACCCTATATTTGGAAGAAAAACACAATGAGATTATGAAGACGGTGACGGAAGGGAAAGAAGAAGGTCCCCTGTGTCATTACACGGTGACCAGCCTGGCAAGAAACAACTTCAGGGTGGTCACCGTAACCATGTACAATCCGCACGTGAAGGACGAAGAAGTGAGGGCCTTTCTGGGGAGGTACATGGACAATGTCTCCTCAGCGAGGTACCTCAGGGACTCCCTGGGTTTCTGGAATGGGAAGAGAGGCTTCCAGGCGTTACTCAGGGAGTCCCCGAAGAGTGTGGATGGCTACCTCCATCCTCCGGCAATGTTCTCCCTGGGGGCTGACAGGGGAACCCTATACTATGCACGTCAGCCCCCGTTCTGCAGGCGTTGTACGGCCATACCCTGGCCTCGTGCAGTAACAAGAAATGTCGTTTTTGTGGGTCGGAAGAGCACGAGGCCAGGGAGTGTGACGAGCCCAAGGCTTGCCACGGGTGTGGCTCCAGAGAACACCTGTGGCGTGATTGCCCGGATCGTCACAGGTCATACGCGTCTGCAGCTGGGGGGGAGCGGGGGATGGGGGGAGGAAAGAAAGGACGCGTGCGGATTGCATGGATGGCACAGGGGAAAAGACGGCGCAGGAAGAAGATGGGAAGAAGGATGTGGTGGGAAGAAAAGAATGGAACAGAAGGAGAGAAGAAAAAGGGGACGGAAGAAGGTGGAGGAGCTGAGAAGAGGGAGAAGGGGACAGTGGTACGAGAAGGAGTGGAAGAGGGAACGGGGACGGAGAAGGAGGGAGGAGTGGAGGTGGGAGGGGGGAGATGGGGGGGAAGGAGTGGGGGGACAGCCTGCCAGGCTTCCTCGAGGTCGAAATGAGGGATTTGTTGGAGGAGTTAGCGGGGATGGGAAGTTGTGTCTCCCCACTACCTCCTTCACCAAAGAAGAAAGGGAGGGGGAGCTTGGCAGGAAGTGAGAGGGAGGGGGAGGGGGGGGCTAAGAGAGTGGCGGGGGGGGGGGGGTAGGTAATTTGTCCTCCCGGTTTGCCTCAGCCCCTTGCATTTTAGTGGATGACTCCAGTGAGGGGTCGGTGGGCTGTTTGCTAGAGGGATCCCAACTCCTGTTTGGGGAGATGGGGTCCCCTACATGCAGCCCCGAGGCAAACAGGGAGGGGGGGGTGGTGGGTGGGGAGGGAGGGAGGACCCAACACACTGCCTGGGTCATGGGTTGGGATGGAGTACGGGGGGGCGTCAGGAGAGGAGAGGACGTCCCCGCCGGTGGAGATGGACCAGGGGAGCATCGGGTGAGTCTCCTGGTTTTTCTTTGGTTTTTTAAAATTTTATTTGTTGTAAATAATTAAATGAATAGTTCTGTTTCTTTTTTTAGTCTAAATGTTAGGGGGTTAAGGGATAATGTTAAAAGGAGGGCGGTTTTTTGTTATTTAGAGGGTGTGGGGTTTGATTTCTGTTTTTTACAGGAGGTTCACCTGAGGGATGGTGGGGATGTGTGTAGATTTAAGAGGGAGTGGGATAAGGGGGAATCTTTTTGGGGCATAGGAGGGGTGCACTCAACAGGAGTAGGGATTTTGTGTGGGCATAGAGAGGTTAAAATAGAGAACACTTTTGTAATAATGCAGGGTAGAGTTTTGGGGATAGATGTTAAGTTTAGAGAAGCTAGATATAGGTTAATTGGGGTGTATGGGCCACAGGTGGCGGCAGACAGGAGGGAGATGGTGGACTGTCTGGCGCCCCTGTGTGTTACAAACAGGCACTTGGTGATAGGAGACTTTAATATAGATTTAGGGGTAGGCGGTGATAGCAGTGCAGGTGCCATCTCTGGGCTAATGGCTTGCCATGGTCTGGTTGATGGTGGCCTGCACACTACTCCGGCAATGGTCGGTCCTACATGGCGCAACTCCAGGGGGGTTGCGCGGAGGCTCGACTACATTTTTGCATCCAGGTCTTTGGGTCAGTTGTCTGGGCGGCTGTTGCCTGTTTTCTTCACGGATCACGACGGGGTGTTCCTGCAGGTGGGGTCGCCAGTCTGCCTCTTCGGTAGGGGGTACTGGAAGTTAGATCGGGATATACTGGAGGAGCAGGCTTTCGTTGACGCATTTTTTTGTTTCTTTCGGAGGCTTGACGGCCTCCGGTCCATGTGCGAGTGGGTGTTAGAGTGGTGGGATTTAGTTAAGGGGAGGATAAGGGCTTTTATAATAGGATATTGTAGAAGGAAAAAAGGGAGGAAAGGAGGGAGGTGGATCGTATCCAAAGGTTAATTGAACTCGAGTACGAGGCAGGCAACCTCGGCGGGTCGATTGACTGGGAGAGATTCGCAGCCCTAAAGGCGCAGCTCAGGGAGCTGTGGGAGCAGAAGGCTCGAGCTTTCCTGGAGCGTGCGCATAGTGGCTTTCTAGAACATAATGAGACTTGTTCCGCTATGTTCTTTAAGTCGGTTAGGACCAGACAGAGTAGGAAGGTAATGCAGGGAGTTAGGGAAGAAAATGGTAGTATAGTAAGTAAACCAGAGGAAATGGTCAGGGTGACAACTGATCATTTCCAAGGTTTATTTAAGGAAAGGGAAATAGATGTAGAGCAGGGAAACGTGTTTTTAGAACACTTGTCCAGGCGGTTGCCAGAGGACATTAGAGACGTGATGGAGGCCCAGATCTCACTAGAAGAGGTTGAGAGCGCTCTTAGGAGGATGGGAAAAGGGAAGGTGCCTGGGATGGATGGGCTGCCGGCTGAGTTTTACGTCAAGTTTTGGGGTATACTTTTTCCCACTTTTCGCTGCATTAGGTTCAGATCTGACAGGATGGGCGTTGGACGCAGTCAGGCCACCAAATATGCATAAGCAATGTAAAGAGATGTGGGGAAAAGTAAATTCTACACAAATTACCTTCATAATATCGAAGAACAAATGTTTGTGTCTGAGGGGAAATTAACTTTCATACAGCCAAAAGGGGTGAGAAATTACACCAATATCAGTGGACAATTTGTACTAATGTAAATAAACATGGATGATGGAACATATTACCTTTTGCTTACGTGATGAACCATTAAGGGGACATAAATATTTACCATCTTTCACCTCACCTCTCTGGCTGTAGAAGTGTTCTTCCCAACCAGTCCCTCAACAGCTCTCTGACTGAGCTCCACCCTCACTGGGTCTTCAGAGGAGAGGAAGGATGAATGGATCAGTCAGTCAATAAAGTGTAGAGCTGCTGTCTGACAAAATCACTATTTTAGTAGTTCATTAAAGGAAATAAGGCTTTATGACTGCTGAATACCAACTATCAATCACTTAGATCATGTAATTTCAGGTAGAGATAGAACCTTGGGAAGTCACTAGCCCGTTGAAGTTGACATTTACAATGGTTAAGGTAGGGTTTAGGGTAGGGATGTCCCAAGGATCCCAGATAGCATTGACCATTGTGCATTCTTCTGTCTCTTTTACATAGCAGGTGATGGGTTCTGACTTCTGAACTTGAAAAAATGAAATATCTGTATAATGTGAAATTGAATGAAACAATAATGTATGTTGATGCTAACATGATGTACAATATTCCATGATGTTTCTATATGATAATAATAGCCTAATATATTTAATATGCCATACACTATTTTTTTTAACAGTTTCACTAATCAATTTTAATTAACTTAATTATTATGATTCAACATCAGTTCACCGTCTCACCTCATACTGTATTGGAGCAGCAGCAGCTGACTGTCCAGTTCAACATCAGTTCACGTCTTCACCTCATACTGTATTGGAGCAGCAGCAGCTGACTGTCCAGTTCAACATCAGTTCACCATATCACCTCATGATGTATTGGAGCAACAGCAGCTGACTGCCCGGTTCAACATCAGTTCACCGTCTCACCTCATACTGTATTGGAGCAGCAGCAGCTGACTTGATCATTGATGCTAATCATCATGTTTTGAATCTGAGAGTGAATAGAGCCGACTACAACTCTAAAAATGAAGGGTTCAACTGGAGTTGTTCTCGGATCCCCTAAGAACCGTAGGGTTCTTGGTCAATGAAAAACAGCCCCAAAAGGTTCTTCAAAGAACTTGTTAGAAGGTGGGTTCATCGAGGAACCTCCGTTGTTGCTGGACTTTTTCCGGGAACTTCGCAATTACAACTGAAAACGATGGTGACAAGTTTGGATGCGACAACAAGTTAAAAAGGTTAAGTTGGGTTGATTTTTGGCTCTGAATATGTCTAGAAATAATAATTACAATAATATAACATACTAATAATGAATAACGAAGACAATGATGGTTTTCTGTGAATATCTTCCGTAACGTTACTATAGTTAATTACCGTAAATATTAGAAAGCCGGGTTTGACCGTCGACGTTGTATGAGCTACAGTACAGTACCGTTATCTAGCTAGATAACGTTGTGTCCTAACTAGGCACAACAAGGTTTGGATTATTTCCCTCAACTATATTCGTTCCCATGTATTGTATATCGTTTCCATAAAGCCAACATGGCTTTACACTCTCATTAACGTAAGTTTCCAATCTAGAGCAGTTCTCAGTTATGTGATAATGAACTAGCAAACGTTAACTAAGTAAGGACGGTGACCTGTCCAGACGAGATGTACAACGAACTGAATCGTCAATGGAGGTCTTTCTCTTTATATTGCCTGCTACAGCCAGCAACACTATTAACTCACAAGGGGGCATAACGTTACATGGACAATACTATCCCATTTTGGAAACGTTACATGGACAATACTATCCCATTTTGGAAACGTTACATGGACAATACTATCCCATTTTGGAAAGGTTACATGGACAATACTATCCCATTTTGGAAACGTTACATGTACAATAGTATCCCATTTTGGAAACGTTACATGGACAATACTATCCCATTTTGGAAACGTTACATGGACAATACTATCCCATTTTGGAAACGTTACATGTACAATAGTATCCCATTTTGGAAACGTTACATGGACAATACTATCCCATTTTGGAAACGTTACATGGACAATACTATCCCATTTTGGAAACGTTACATGGACAATACTATCCCATTTTGGAAACGTTACATGTCCGCGTTAATTATCTTAATTATCTTTTCAGAACATCTCAGAAATTAATCAAGTCCATTGAATGGATATAGACAAAAAGAGAATTCAATGACTAGCAGAGGTAGAGAGGCGAGGCAGGGGTGAGGACATCATCCTGCTATTTTGACAGTCCCTGAAGGACAATACAGAAGAGGGATTTGCTCTTATTCCTTCCCTTTCTCTAATGTATTTTGTAATAAAATTAGCAAGTGTAGTAAGATCATTGCTTTACTAGGACTGGAGACCACAGCAGCGATTCTGCTCTTGCCCAACCTCTTCAAAGAGGACCCGAGTGGCCTTTATGTCCGTGACAAGGTATGCTTATGCACCAATCATCTGTTTCTTCATAAACATAGGTGTGCATGCTTATATAAAACTACAGCTGAACATTTGTTATGTTCTTTGTTAATTGTATGTGTGTTCATCTTTTCTTACTTTTGTTGACACAGATTTCACCGCTCTTCACTCCTTTACTGCACATCGGCGGAAATCCATTTCACCATGAGAGTGAAATCCCGCTGGCCTTTGATGGGGAGAACATCCACGCCCTCGAGGACGTCTCCATGGGACGTGGGGCTCTGCTAGGGCTGTATTTTTTTAATTTCCCTTAAATTTCCCCAAAATGTCAGAAAAACACTTATGTTGTTAAGTTACTGTGTTCTGGGGATAGGAGAAGTTGGGTGAAGTCACCAGGGCCGGTCATAAAGATGGCAAACTTCCTAACATAACTAGGTGAATATGATATACACACTAAAGCTGAAAAGTCTGTATTTAGCATCAAGTCTACAATGTTGTTAGTTTACCTATGATTCATTTTTAATGTATGTTGTTTTTATTGTACATCATCATTTGTAAAAAAAAAAAAGTTGGGTAAATTGTTTTGTAAATATTAATTCACATTTGTCGTGCCACTAAATAAACAATTAATTATTTAAGTCAATATTGTCAATATTGTCAGTATTATTAAAATATGTTTTTATAATGGAGGGAAGGTGGACAGGGAGTTAAAAAATGAACCCCAAAGGTTCTTTGAGGAACCATGATAAGGGGTTCTTCAAAGAACTTAGATGTTCTCACAAAAGGTTTTTCAAATAACTTTTAGGGGTTCCCCCAGTTTCAAATTGAAGAACCCCTAAAGGATACTGCAGGAACCTTTACCTTGTAGAGTGTATATTGATGAAAGTCTTCAAATAACATATAGGGGTTCCCACAAAAGGTTCTTCAAATAACCGTTTTAGCTTTTTGTCTGAAAGTTATTTTCTCAACTGCGATACCAACTCCAGATGGCGATGTGCGTCTTTCAGGTGATTCTGCCACTGTGACGTATATAGTGGAAGGGACGCTCTTTCAACATCAACAGTTAGTCAGACACTTTGGTTCACTCTAACTTTATGGAAAAATGGTTTATTCAATAAATCTAGCAACTCCTCTCATACTGGGAAGACCCCCACAGGCCTTAAGGGCAGTTTTATTTAAAATGTAGTACCCGGATGGAGAAAATCCTATAAGCGTTTTATAGTTCCATCCTTAGGGTAACTTACCGTAAGTGGACACACTCCCATCAGTTTCTGAGACAACTGCCCAGACTTTGCACTGTTCAATAATGCTTAAACCTCATCTTCATCAAATTATCCATTAAAGATACCAACTTAAAACCTAGGTTTGTCTACATATGGTTTGTTTAAATTGTATCTAATTATATTCCCAGTTTTACTTTATCAAATCTCTAGTAATCATTAAACACACATACAATTCATCATATTTTCATATTCACAGAATCCATATAAAACGTAAGAAATTCTCAGCGACTTGCGACAACCATTCCATTAGCTTTTTCAAGGACTCTCCATAGCTACACAGCAGCTCTCCAAACATACTCCCAGCAGAATAAAAATATAAACTTTTGTTTCCCAGACAATGACCATAGGATCCTCAACAGTTCTCTAACCTTCCAGAGACCACGGCAAAATCAAGCCTCCCAGGAACTATAGACCTTCTGCTGCTTTCTAAAATATCATCCCGCTTATTATCCAAATTTCAATAATCTGAGTAAGCATATTTCTATATGTCACTATCCAAACGTCAGATTAAGACTCATTTCCACATTCACACAACTCTCAATATCAGTCACACAATGCTATTCCCAAACATACCTAATCAATTAGTTTTTCAACAATATTTTTACCTGCAGGAATATTTTCACATTTCTATCTCATGGTTCGTTCCTAGGATAATGTAACTCATACATTTATACTCAGAGCCTCCTGACACCTCCACACAGGAATACACACTCCGAGCCTCATGACTGGGCCGTTTACACCCCCACACAGGAGTACTCTCAGATCCTGACTCGGCCCTGTTTACGCCTCCAAGGTGCCCCCGTCACATAGGAATACACACTCAGAGCCTACGAGGATTTTCTAAAAACTCTCACCTTTAAAAAAAACTTGGTGTATAGAATCTGCTCGCTGCCTCTCAGGTCTAAGGTGGGTCCATCTGCTCCGTTCCTGAAGTGTGGTCTCCATGAGATTCCAAGTTTGAGGGATCCCTCGAGGACGATTTACCCAGGTCGTCAGGAGCGGGTCACCAAGTCAAGATTCACATCCCCATTGCCAAATGTGGTGGTTAATTTCTTTAATATCAAATGAGAAACACACTTATCACACAAGTCAGATTTATTCTTAAACTAAATCTTTATTCACTTATTAATAAGGGAGCAGGTCAATGCAACACACACATATAAAGTGAATCAATTGAGTGCTCTACGATAATGGTGGCTGGTCAACAAATCAGCCCTAGATGATTCGTTGAGAGCCACGAGACAAAAGTACAAAGGTCTTTTATAGCTAAGATACACCCCTTTCAACCTACATGACCAACAACAGATGTATAGAACGGGTCACAAGGTTCAGATTTGTATGAAAGATACTTATAATTCTCAGCAGACAGTATCTGCTGTAAAAACAGTACTCTGTGTAGAAACCAGGGTCTGGCCCTGGGGTCATCTCTCCCTGGTACCATATAGAACAGAAACATTAACTCATAATCTGGAATACTGTCTCTTTAGGTTTTATCAGCCAAAAGACATTGTAAATCTCCTGTCAGTGTTTTCTCCCAGAGGCCCATCCTCAGTAGAACACACAGACAATAGTTCTAAGAACCCTCTATTCTGTTACATAAAACAACCATTTGATACAATAAAAGTACAATAACATAATGTTGAAGTTTTACTCTCACAGTGTCCACTGAAAGTTGACTAGTAACAACTGGGACCTAAAAGACACCCACCATGAGACCCACTACATCTGCCCAAGAAAATAAACAGAATAAAAACCCACAAACTTAAAAACAGGAAGCAAACCAAAACGGTAGAAAACTAAAGGTGTTGATTTGTCACATCTATCAAGACAACTGGAGAACCTGGACCAGCTCAGGTGAAACACCTTCCCACTAACGAGATGGACAAGCCAGCACAGGTGTAACACATACTGACTAACGAGGTGACACCAATCAGTGTGTCCTACGTGCTAACGAGCAAGACGTGCTAAAGTCCAACCTCAAAACATAAATGGAAAAACCAAAGCCTGTAACACCTTCCCCCTTAACACAACAAACATATCCTATATTTTTGTTGGACACGTTTGCTCACCACCAACAGAAAACAACTTCCATTTCAAATTATAATCAACTACAATGCTTCACCTTCACCAATATAAACATGGTGTCTACTGGCTGGCAACAATTAAAAACAAGAAAAAACACCTATTCCTAAATAATAATAAACAATCATATTATTTTATTCCCCTTTTTCTTTCTATAGAATCCTAAAACTCACTAGCGTCTAGAACTCTCGTCTTCCTAAAACTCACTAGCTTCTCGAACTCTCGTCCTCTTGGAACGAGCCCAAACAAAACTCAGATCAAATTGTATTAGTCACATGCACCGAATACAACAGTGAAATGCTTCCTTATGAGCCCCTAACCAACAGTGCAGTTTCAATACGGAAAAGAATAAGAGATAAAACTCCAAATAAACACACTGGCTCAACGCAAAACACAAATCTTTTTGACTGCCCACCCCAGAGATAATCAGCAACCAAGTTGTCCTTGCCACGGACAAGTCTGATTTCAAGAGGAAACTCCTGCGATATCCATAATAACTTCCACCTCACTGCGGAGCATCTCTCTCTTTTCAGGGTTCACTAGATATGCATGTTGTTGGATCTGGGCCCAGTCCCCAATATCATGCTCTAGAACATTTGGTTTGGCACATGTGAGAATTAACCCTGATATTCTAAAAACAGGGCAACAATGGCAATATAATTGTACCAAAAAATTGTCATGTTGGTTGCATGAATAAATATCACTACCAAATGTTACATGAAATGTAAATATGAAATATTTGATTGCATAGTCATATTTTCAACGTCTTTTCGATATAATTTTGCTTGGTGGGATAGCCCAATGTCAAAACACAGTTTTAACGTGTCCAAATCAATAACCAATATGCAGGAACAGTTTGGGGATAAATTGAAAACCTAAACATAACATGTGCTATATACACAAACATCTGCCACAACAATCAGATTACTTGTATTTTTTAAACAAGCTCCTTATAAAATGCACAAGCACCAGAAACACTGATGTTTTGACAAATAGCAATAAATCACTGATATCGATTAGGTGGGAAATTAGGTTGTACGTGCTGTTAAAACTGACACAAACAAACACATGGAAATGGGAGATATATTTTACCTCCCTGGTTAGAGGACAACCTGCAGAAGATGCAGCTACATTTGGGAGTGATGCATTAAATTTAGGGGTCGCAAAACAAGGGAATGCAACACTTATTTGTCATCACTCATCGATATCATGCAAAAAAAATTTGTGAGAGAGGAGAGAGATGAGGTTGCACGTCCTGTTAAAACTAACAGCTCAAAAACCACACGGAATCTGGGAGTACATCCCTGGTTAGAGGACAATTTGTAGAAAACAGCACGCCACATTTTCAAGTGTTGCATTTTGATTCAAGTGGGTCACCAACGTGGTAAGTGTAACACAACTCCTAATTGTCCCTAGACTTTCTAAGCAAACAGCTGGAGGCAGGGCTTTCTCCTGTAGATCTCCATTTGAATGGAATGGTCTGCCTATCCATGAGAGAGACGCAGACTCGGTCTCAACCTTTAAATCTTTACTGAAGACTCATCTCTTCAGTAGGTCATATGATTGAGTGTAGTCTGGCCCAGGAGTGTGAAGGTAAACGGAAAGGCTCTGGAGCAACGAACCGTCCGTGCTGTCTCTGCCTGGCCGGTTCCCCTCTCTCCACTGGGAATCTCTGCCTCTAACCCTGTTACAGGGGCTGAGTCACTGGCAAACTGGTGCTCTCTCATGCCGTCCCTAGGAGGGGTGCATCACTTGAGTGGGTTGAGTCACTGACGTGATCTTCCTGTCTGGGTTGGCGCTCCCCCTTGGGTTGTGCCGTGGCGGAGATCTTTGTGGGCTTTACTCGGCCTTGTCTCAGGATGGTAAGTTGGTGGTTGAAGATATCCCTCTAGCGGTGTGGGGGCTGTGCTTGGGCAAAGTGGGTGGGGTTATATCCTTCCTGTTGGGCCCTGTCCGGGGGTATCATCAGATGGGGCCACAGTGTCTCCTGACCCCTCCTGTCTCAGCCTCCAATATTTATGCTGCAGTAGTTTATGTGTCAGGGGGCTAGGGTCAGTTTGATATATCTGGAGTACTTTTCCTGTCTTATCCGGTGTCCTGTGTGAATTTAAGTATGCTCTCTCTAATTCTTTCTTTCTCACTCTTGGAGGACCTGGGCCCTAGGACCAGGCCTCAGGACTACCTGGCACGATGACTCCTTGCTGTCCCCAGTCCACCTGGCCGTGTTGCTGCTCCAGTTTCAACTGTTCTGCCTGCGGCTATGGAACCTTGACCTGTTCACCGGATGTTCTACCTGTCCCAAACCTGCTGTTTTCAACTCTCTAGAGACAGCAGGAATGGAAGAGATCTCTTCCCACATTGATCACAGCTATAAGGTTTCTCTCCTGTGTGTGTTCTCTGGTGTTGAGTCAGGCTGCTATATGTAGCAAATCAGGCTGCTAGATGTAGATTTCTCTCCTGTGTGTATTCTCTTGTGCACTGTCAGAGCTCCAGATCGACTAAAACTCTTCCCACATTGATCACAGCTATACGATTTCTCTCCTGTGTGTGTTCTCTGGTGTCGAGTCAGGGTGACAGATGTAGCAAATCTCTTCTCACATTGATCACAGCTATAAGGTTTCTCTCCTGTGTGTGTTCTCTGGTGTCGAGTCAGGATGCTAGATGTAGCAAATCTCTTCCCACATTGATCACAGCTATAAGATTTCTCTCCTGTGTGTATTCTCTTGTGCACTGTCAGAGTTCCAGATCGACTAAAACTCTTCCCACATTGATCACAGCTATAAGATTTCTCTCCTGTGTGTGTTCTCTGGTGTCGAGTCAGGGTGCCAGATGTAGCAAATCTCTTCCCACATTGATCACAGCTATAAGGTTTCTCTCCTGTGTGTGTTCTCTGGTGTCGAGTCAGGGTGCCAGATGTAGCAAATCTCTTCCCACATTGATCACAGCTATAACGTTTCTCTCTTGTGTGTGTTCTCTGGTGTACTTTCAGAGAGATTAATGTTGTAAAACTCCTCCAACATTGACCACAGCTATAAGATTTCTCCCCTGTGTGTGTTCTCTGGTGTACTTTCAGAGAGATTAATGTTGTAAAACTCCTCCAACATTGACCACAGCTATAAGATTTCTCCCCTGTGTGTGTTCTCTGGTGTACTTTCAGAGAGATTAATGTTGTAAAACTCCTCCAACATTGACCACAGCTATAAGATTTCTCTCCTGTGTGTGTTCTCTGGTGTTGAGTCAGGCTGCTAGATGTAGCAAATCTCTTCCCACATTGATCACAGCTATAAGATTTCTCTCCTGTGTGTGTTCTCTGGTGTCGAGTCAGGACGCTAGATGTAGCAAATCTCTTCCCACATTGATCACAGCTATAAGATTTCTCTCCTGTGTGTATTCTCTTGTGCACTGTCAGAGTTCCAGATCGACTAAAACTCTTCCCACATTGATCACAGCTATAAGATTTCTCTCCTGTGTGTGTTCTCTGGTGTCGAGTCAGGACGCTAGATGTAGCAAATCTCTTCCCACATTGATCACAGCTATAAGATTTCTCTCCTGTGTGTATTCTCTTGTGCACTGTCAGAGTTCCAGATCGACTAAAACTCTTCCCACATTGACCACAGCTATAAGATTTCTCTCCTGTGTGTGTTCTCTGATGAATTTTAATGCCTGATGATGTGAATCTCTTCCCACAGTCAGAGCGGCAGTGAGTTCTCTTCCCTGTGGGTCTCTGCGGGTGTTTATTGAGGTGTTCTGATCTGGAGAGACTCTTCTCTGTCTCCTCAGCATCATGAGTTTGTTGAGGCTCCCCAGAGGATCCACGATAGTCACATCTCTCTCCTGTGTGAACAACAAAGTCAGACAGATGATTAAAGGCCCACAACAGCGATAATCCAGTGTAAAAGTTGATGCCAACAGCATAGCCATGAAGTTGTACAACAATTGATGTCTGTAATGAATGTTAAAATTATTGTCTTAAAATGAGCAAGAAGTCATATTTTGTCTTGTTTTCACATTAGTCGTAACATCTAAGACTGTAGACTAGAAATAAGTTATTCATGTTGTTGAAACTCTAAGCAGTGTGGTAGAAGACTTTTGGTCTACAATACAGGCCCCTTTGTGTTTTCTAAAATTGCGGCACGAGGGCAATTTGATTGCATAAACTCCTCCATGCTAATGACGAAACCACTAGTTATGGATGTCGTACATCTGGTGTGACAAGAGACGAAAATAATCTGCTCACTCCATCAAGCAATGGGGACAGCAACACAGGGCATTCACGGGACCTCATGGAACCATGGACCACACCTGCAGAAACTGGACAACAGGGGGAAGCAGGGGAGATACCTATCATAGACTTCTCCCAGCTGACGCTTGACATGCCACCTACGCCGCCTCAAGTGGTAGAAACAACCAGCTGGTATCATTAAGTAGAATCAGCCAACAGTAACACGGAAGCAGCAGAATGGGAGTTAGTAGTGCATGACCTAGATTTAGAATAAGAAGCTTCCATTTAGACACAGGTCTAAGATGACATAATAAGCAATCTACCATCCCAGTGTAAGCACTCAGTGTAAGCAATCTACAGTCCCCGAGTAAGCACTCAGTGTAAGCAATCTACAGTCCCCGAGTAAGCGGCCGGTGCAAGCAGCAGGACAGTGTCAGTGTGAAAGTGTGGTTTAGCCACAGCTCCAGAAACTTGCGAACTTCCCCTGTAAAAAGGTATATAAAGAGAACAGAGATCATAAGAGAGGCATGATCCTCACTGACATATGAGACAGACTTCATATGGAGAATCATCACAGGTAAATTTACTATTGCACTATACGCTTTTTGTTAGACTAGAACAATATTTGAAACACAGGGGTCTTGACACCTCTTGATCACAGACAAAGCGGCAGTCACACAGTGAGACATCAGGTACAGATGTGATTAGCAATACAAGGACACAGCCAAGTACCGGTTACAATATATTGAGTCCATACACAGAGTTGGAAGTGTATTAGGATATTGGAATTCGGAATCTAGCGTTAGTGCTGTGAATACCAATTACAGGAAAGTGACCAAGGGGCTGAGCATTTAAGGTAATTGAACTATTTTTGCTATTTAGTCAATATTGTTAGAAGTGTTAACACATTTAAAGTTTCGCAATATTATCTGGCATAGCTTAAAGCATTAAGGATTGATTGAGCATTATTGATGTATTAGGAAACTGTAGAACAATTGAATTGTAATAATGTGTATAAGACAAAAAACAGAGTGACTTAATAAAGCTTGAAACTTTTGACAACTAGGCCAGATTAACGATCTGGAGAGCAAACGGCTTTGACACTCTCACTGAACAGAAAGTGACCCTGGTTATAGGTCAAAGTGATTGCACTAAAGAATATTTCATTGTGTGGACAATAATATATTTTTAGGAGAGTCAAAAATATATACCAATACTAGTTTCCAAGTGACTACTAGCTGACGAGCATAATAACCAATAGAAGAAGTTATTAGGTATTGATATATACAGAGGTAAAAGAGACTTGAAGGTAAGGAATTATAGGAAGAATCGATAACACTCAGAATATTTAAATAGGAGTATATCTATCAAAGACCTCATACTAGACCGGAAAATAAGGGAGTGACAACGTGAACGAAGGAACAAACCCAACTCACGCGAAGGGCCATTACGCAGAAATAGAAGGGTTGGTAGGGCCGCACGCCTAGGCCCTTGTTACACCGCAGTAACCAAAATCCTAAAGTACTCTGCCCAGCCAGAAGACGGGGTAGAGGCATTTTTTATTTATTTTACCTTTATTTAACCAGGCAAGTCAGTTAAGAACAAATTCTTATTTTCAATGACGGCCTAGGAACAGCGGGTTAACTGCCTGTTCAGGGGCAGAACGACAGATTTGTACCTTGTCAGCTCGGGGGTTTGAACTTGCAACCTTCCGGTTACTAGTCCAACGCTCTAACCACTAGGCTACCCTGCCACGCCGGCATTTGCTGCAGGTATTAGGCAAAAGTCAGCACCGTGACACTGGTAATGAGGAAACCACTAGTTATGGATGTAGTATATCTGGTAATGAGGAAACCACTAGTTATGGATGTAGTATATCTGGTAATGAGGAAACCACTAGTTATGGATGTAGTATATCTGGTAATGAGGAAACCACTAGTTATGGATGTAGTATATCTGCTAATGAGGAAACCACTAGTTATGGATGTAGTATATCTGCTAATGAGGAAACCACTAGTTATGGATGTAGTATATCTGCCAGGAGCAAAAATGGTGAGCAAAGATTTGTTTTTCACAATGTATTCTGAATGTGAATGGCGGGAAACTCAGGGAAGTAACCTCCATTTCCAGGTTGCTTATGAGAGCATTTCACACGACTTTGGCTGTTAATTGTAAGGATCGATTGAATGTCCTGCTTAATATAATGTTTGTGTCATCATCGCAAATCAAAAAACACTTCAACCAGTAAATTGCTTTTTGGCTTTTCCATCAACCTGACAATGAGGGTTTGTACACTGTTTGCCATATTGGCCCACAACTTCACCTAACAACAAATATACCTGTAATGAACGAAGAAGCACTTTGGTTGTTGTTGCATGACATACTGTGGGGCAAAAAAGTATTTAGTCAGCCACCAATTGTGCAAGTTCTCCCACTTAAACTATGACAGACAAAATGAGGGAAAAAATCCAGAAAATCATTTTGTAGGATTTTTTATGAATTTATTAGCAAAATATGTATTTGCTCGATAACAAAAGTTTCTCAATACTTTGTTATATACTTTGTTGGCAATGACAGATGTCAAACGTTTTCTGTAAGTCTTCTCAAGGTTTTCACACACTGTTGCTGGTATTTTGGCCCATTCCTCCATGCAGATCTCCTCTAGAGCAGTGATGTTTTGGGGCTGTTGCTGGGCAACACGGACTTTCAACTCCCTCCAAAGATTTTCTATGGGGTTGAGATCTGGAGACTGGCTAGGCCACTCCAGGACCTTGAAATGGGATCATTATCATGCTGAAAGACCCAGCCACGTTTCATCTTCCATGCCCTTGCTGATGGAAGGAGGTTTTCACTCAAAATCTCACGATACATGGCCCCATTCATCCTTTCCTTTACACGGATCAGTCGTCCTAGTCCCTTTGCAGAAAAACAGCCCCAAAGGATGATGTTTCCGCCCCCATCCTTCACAGTAGGTATGGTGTTCTTTGGATGCAACTCAGCATTCTTTGTCCTCCAAACATGACGAGTTGAGTTTTTACCAAAAAGTTATATTTTGGTTTCATCTGACATTCTCCCAATCTTCTTCTGGATCATCCAAATGCTCTCTAGCAAACTTCAGACGGGCCTGGACATGTACTGGCTTAAGCAGGGGGACTCGTCTGGCACTGCAGGATTTGAGTCCCTGGCGGCGTAGTGTGTTACTGATGGTAGGCTTTGTTACTTTGGTCCCAGCTCTCTGCAGGTCATTCACTAGGTCCCCCCGTGTGGTTCTGGGATTTTTGCTCACCGTTCTTGTTATCATTTTGACCCCACAGGGTGAGTTCTTGCATGGAGCCCCAGATCGAGGGAGATTATCAATGGTCTTGCATGTCTTCCATTTCCTAATAATTGCTCCCACAGTTGATTTCTTCAAACCAAGCTGCTTACCTATTGCAGATTCAGTCTTCCCAGCCTGGTGCAGGTCTACAATTTTGTTTCTGGTGTCCTTCGACAGCTCTTTTGTCTTGGTCATAGTGGAGTTTGGAGTGTGACTGTTGAGGCTGTGGACAGGTGTCTTTTATACTGATAACAAGTTCAAACAGGTGCCATTAATACAGGTAACAAGTGGAAGACAGAGGAGCCTCTTAAAGAAGAAGTTACAGGTCTGTGAGAGCCAGAAATCTAGCTTGTTTGTAGGTGACCAAATACCTATTTTCCACCATAATTTGCAAATACATTCATAAAAAATCCTACAATGTGATTTTCTGGATTTTTTCCCCTAATTTTGTCTGTCATAGTTGAAGTGTACCTATGATGAAAATTACAGGCCTCTCATCTTTTTAAGTGGGAGAACTTGCGCAATTGGTGGCTGACTAAATACTCCCCCCCCCCCACTGTACATCCTAGAAACCTGGTTAAACTATCATTATGACATCATGGGTGAATTCTAGAATATACTATATATCCTAGAAACCTGGTTAAACTATCATTATGACATCATGGATGAATTCTAGAATATACTATATAGCCTAGAAACCTGGTTAAACTATCATTATGACATCATGGATGAATTCTAGAATATACTATATAGCCTAGAAACCTGGTTAAACTATCATTAGGACATCATGGATGAATTCTAGAATATACTATATAGCCTAGAAACCTGGTTAAACTATTATGACATCATGGATGAATTCTAGAATATACTATATACGTTCTGCCCCTGAATAGGCAATTAACCCACTGTTCCTAGTCCGTTATTGAAATTAAGAATTTGTTCTTAACTGCTATACAGTGTTGATTTACATTGTTTCTAAACATTATAGTAAAAAAAACGTATTTGGGCTGATGGGGTACAACAGTTGAACTAAGCTCATGAGGCATGTGCTATATTCTTCAAGAATCAATGGCTGTAAATAAATAATTTAAAAGTCACAATATGGATGTAGCAAATGCAGATTTCCGCCAAACATCAGTTCAACTGCAGAGTTTGTGCCTCTGTTGTTAAGACAGTACTTACCAGTGTTAATCAGGGAACGGTTTCTCAAAACCATCTTATGGCTAAAGTCTTCGTTAGAACCATTGGATGCCTTAAGATGCGTTTGGGAAAACGGGCCCAGATATCCAGGTTCCTCCTCTTCTCCCTCCTCCTCCTTTTTCGATGTAACAGTCATCTCCTCCATCTCCTCTTTCACGCCATAAACTGCATCCTCCTCTTTCACTGTAACATCATCCTCCTCTTTCACTCTGAACGCGTCCTCCTCTTCTTTCACAGTAAAGGCCCCACTCTCTACTTCTTGTTTTACTGTGATATCCTTCTCTTCATTAGAAGGAGAGTAGCTTAGTGACCGCATGGTCGGGGATGTTAGCTAGGCTAATGCTAGGCTAATGCTAACTTAACCACCCCGCTAGCTGAATAATAACAACACCGTAAATTAAATCGGATAACTAACTAGACGACAGAAATGGGTTTAAAACACAGTGGCTAATACACACGAAAGGGTCTAAAGAGCTATATTGGTTCGGGTAATTTGTCTAGCAAGCTACCGAGGTCTCTGACTCACCGTTGCTGCTGATGAAAGAAGCGTTCCGTCCACTAGATTATACGTCACACCAACAGCATAACCATAAATTCCCAGACCGCCATCTGCTGACTGGAGTGGGTAACGCAGTTGAGTAAAATGTTTATTTAATTTTCAGACAAAAAGTTAAAGGGTAGGAATCAGAGACGACGCTAGTGCTAAAATATTAATTATACCCCCCTAAATAAATCAATATCAGTCAATATATTTTTATGTGATTTATTTTTTTCGTGAACCGTTCCATCACATCTTAAACTTCCTATCGGGTTGGAACTTGGACCGGGGGAGGCTGCTGCACTAGTGACTGTTAGACTTTCATCAGCAAAGATGGCGGAGAGAAATACTAGGAGAGAGGGGTACCCCCTACACAGAACTGAACTGGGTCAATGATAGTGGACAGAAACACTAGGAGAGAGAGGGACCCCTACACAGAACTAAACTGGATCTAAGATGGCGGACATAAATAATAATAATAATTTTTAAAACGTCGCCAGTCCTAAAATATTAATTAGCCCCCTCCTAAATAAATCTATGTCAGTCAATATATTTTTTCTGTGATTTATTTTTTTCGTCAACCGTTCCATCTTAAACGTTCTATCGGTTCGGCACTAGGACCGGGGGAGGCTGCTGCTGCACAAGTGACTGTTGGACTTTCTTCAGCAAAGATGGCGGACAGAAATACTAGGAGAGAGGGGTACCCCTACACAGACCTGAAATGGATCAAAGATGGCGGACAGAAATACTAGGATGGAAGCAAATGTAAGGGATTATAACGTCATAACGAATCATGCAAAAAACATGTACAGTTGACAGGAATGTTAGTTAATGGAGAGACAAACGATTATGCTTTTTTAAAATCATAGTTCATTTACGTAAATCGTGATTTAGCCAGCTAGCTGGGCTAGTTTTATAGGTGTTGTGACATGAGTATGAAATTGTCATTCTGGTTGTTTTAGGGACTTATTTATTTTATTTATTTTAATTTTACCTTTATTTAACCAGGTAGGCAAGTTGAGAACAAGTTCTCATTTACAATTGCGACCTGGCCAAGATAAAGCAAAGCAGTTCGACAGATACAACGACACAGAGTTACACATGGAGTAAAACAAACATACAGTCAATAATACAGTATAAACAAGTCTATATACAATGTGAGCAAATGAGGTGAGAAGGGAAGTAAAGGCAAAAAAGGCCATGGTGGCAAAGTAAATACAATATAGCAAGTAAAACACTGGAATGGTAGTTTTGCAATGGAAGAATGTGCAAAGTAGAAATAAAAATAATGGGGTGCAAAGGAGCAAAATAAATAAATATATTTAAAATTAAATACAGTTGGGAAAGAGGTAGTTGTTTGGGCTAAATTATAAGTGGGCTATGTACAGGTGCAGTAATCTGTGAGCTGCTCTGACAGTTGGTGCTTAAAGCTAGTGAGGGAGATAAGTGTTTCCAGTTTCAGAGATTTTTGTAGTTCGTTCCAGTCATTGGCAGCAGAGAACTGGAAGGAGAGGCGGCCAAAGAAAGAATTGGTTCTGGGGGTGACTAGAGAGATATACCTGCTGGAGCGTGTGCCACAGGTGGGAGATGCTATGGTGCCCAGCGAGCTGAGATAAGGGGGGACTTTGCCTAGCAGGGTCTTGTAGATGACATGGAGCCAGTGGGTTTGGCGACGAGTATGAAGCGAGGGCCAGCCAACGAGGGCGTACAGGTCGCAATGGTGGGTAGAATATGGGGCTTTGGTGACAAAACGGATTGCACTGTGATAGACTGCATCCAATTTGTTGAGTAGGGTATTGGAGGCTATTTTGTAAATGACATCGCCAAAGTCGAGGATTGGTAGGATGGTCAGTTTTACAAGGGTATGTTTGGCAGCATGAGTGAAGGATGCTTTGTTGCGAAATAGGAAGCCAATTCTAGATTTAACTTTGGATTGGAGATGTTTGATATGGGTCTGGAAGGAGAGTTTACAGTCTAACCAGACACCTAAGTATTTGTAGTTGTCCACGTATTCTAAGCCAGAGCCGTCCAGAGTAGTGATGTTGGACAGGCGGGTAGGTGCAGGTAGCGATCGGTTGAAGAGCATGCATTTAGTTTTACTTGTATTTAAGAGCAATTGGAGGCCACGGAAGGAGTGTTGTATGGCTTTGAAGCTTGCCTGGAGGGTTGTTAACGCAGTGTCCAAAGAAGGGCCGGAAGTATACAGAATGGTGTCGTCTGCGTAGAGGTGGATCAGAGACTCACCAGCAGCAAGAGCGACCTCATTGATGTATACAGAGAAGAGAGTCGGTCCAAGAATTGAACCCTGTGGCACCCCCATAGAGACTGCCAGAGGTCCGGACAGCAGATCCTCTGATTTGACACACATCGTTTAGGACCTTGAGCGTGGCTGAGGTGCACCCATGACCAGCTCTGAAACCAGATTGCATAGCAGAGAAGGTATGGTGAGATTCGAAATGGTCGGTAATCTGTTTGTTGACTTGGCTTTCGAAGACCTTAGAAAGGCACGGTAGGATAGATATAGGTCTGTAGCAGTTTGGGTCAAGAGTGTCCCCCCCTTTGAAGAGGGGGATGACCGCAGCTGCTTTCCAATCTTTGGGAATCTCAGACGACACGAAAGAGAGGTTGAACAGGCTAGTAATAGGGGTGGCAACAATTTCGGCAGATAATTTTATAAAGAAAGGGTCCAGATTGTCTAGTCCGGCTGATTTGTAGGGGTCCAGATTTTGCAGCTCTTTCAGAACATCAGCTGAATGGATTTAGGAGAAGGAGAAATGGGGAAGGCTTGGGCGAGTTGCTGTTGGGGGTGCAGTGCTGTTGTCCGGGGTAGGAGTAGCCAGGTGGAAAGCATGGCCAGCCGTAGAAAAATGCTTATTGAAATTCTCAATTATGGTGGATTTATCAGTGGTGACAGTGTTTCCTATCTTCAGTGCAGTGGGCAGCTGGGAGGAGGTGTTCTTATTCTCCATGGACTTTACAGTGTCCCAGAACTTTTTTGAGTTAGTGTTGCAGGAAGCAAATTTCTGCTTGAAAAAGCTAGCCTTGGCTTTTCTAACTGCCTCTGTATAATGGTTTCTAGCTTCCCTGAACAGCTGCATATCACGGGGGCTGTTCGATGCTAATGCAGAACGCCATAGGATGTTTTTGTGTTGGTTAAGGGCAGTCAGGTCTGGGGAGAACCAAGGGCTATATGTGTTCCTGGTTCTAAATTTCTTGAATGGGGCATGTTTATTTAAGATGGTTAGGAAGGCATTTAAAAAAAATATCCAGGCATCCTCTACTGACGGGATGAGATCAATATCCTTCCAGGATACCCCGGCCAGGTCGATTAGAAAGGCCTGCTCGCAGAAGTGTTTCAGGGAGCGTTTTACAGTGATGAGTGGAGGTCGTTTGACTGCTGACCCATTACGGATGCAGGCAATGAGGCAGTGATCGCTGAGATCTTGGTTGAAGACAGCAGAGGTGTATTTAGAGGGCAAGTTGGTTAGGATGATATCTATGAGGGTGCCCGTGTTTAAGGCTTTGGGGAGGTACCTGGTAGGTTCATTGATAATTTGTGTGAGATTGAGGGCATCAAGTTTAGATTTTAGGATGGCTGGGGTGTTAAGCATGTTCCAGTTTAGGTCGCCTAGCAGCACGAACTCTGAAGATAGATGGGGGGCAATCAGTTCACATATGGTGTCCAGAGCACAGCTGGGGGCAGAGGGTGGTCTATAGCAGGCGGCAACGGTGAGAGACTTGTTTTTAGAGAGGTGGATTTTTAAAAGTAGAAGTTCAAATTGTTTGGGTACAGACCTGGATAGTAGGACAGAACTCTGCAGGCTCTCTTTGCAGTAGATTGCAACACCGCCCCCTTTGGCAGTTCTATCTTGTCTGAAAATGTTGTAGTTTGGAATTAAAATTTCTGAATTTTTGGTGGTCTTCCTAAGCCAGGATTCAGACACAGCTAGAACATCCGGGTTGGCAGAGTGTGCTAAAGCAGTGAATAGAACAAACTTAGGGAGGAGGCTTCTAATGTTAACATGCATGAAACCAAGGCTATTACGGTTACAGAAGTCGTCAAAAGTGAGCGCCTGGGGAATAGGAGTGGAGCTAGGCACTGCAGGGCCTGGATTCACCTCTACATCATCAGAGGAACATAGGAGGAGTAGAATAAGGGTACGGCTAAAAGCTATGAGAATTGGTCGTCTAGAACGTCTGGAACATAGAGTAAAAGGAGGTTTCTGGGGGCGATAAAATAGCATCAAGGTATAATGTACAGACAAAGGTATGTAAGATGTGAATACAGTGGAGGTAAACCTAGGTATTGAGTGATGAAGAGAGAGATATTGTCTCTAGAAACATCATTGAAACCAGGAGATGTCATTGCATGTGTGGGTGGTGGAACTAATAGGTTGGATAAGGTATAGTGAGCAGGACTAGAGGCTCTACAGTGAAATAAGCCAATAAACACTAACCAGAACAGCAATGGACAAGACATATTGACATTAAGGAGAGGCATGCTTAGTCGAGTGATCAAAAGGGTCCAGTGAGTGGAGAGGTTGGTTGGGGATCACGGTGATTTAGACAGCTAGCCAGGCCATCGGTAGCAAGCTAGCATAGGATGGAGGTCTGTTGTTAGCCACCTCTTGCGTTCCGTCAGTAGATTAGTGGGGTTCCGTGTGGTAGAGGGGATTAATCCAAATCACACAACAACAAAAATAAAAACAATAGATATAGTTATAGAGGCCCAAGAAGAAAACACAATAATAATAAAAATAAATAAATTGTCTGATTGTCTATTCAGATAGCAGCCGGTAAGACAGCTAACGGTTAGCAGGCCGCAGATGGGCGTTCAGGTAAGGTTGCGACGGAGGAGCCAGCCGGATAACTCCTTCGGGTAGATAACGTCGGCAGTCCAGTTGTGAAGCCCCGGTGGGGCTCCGCGTAGGCAGTAAAACGGGTCCGGATAGGTGACTGCAGCCCAGGAGTGATTGACGGAGCTGGCTAGCTCCGGAATAATTGATGTTTGCTCCGGAATCGACGAAGGCCGATAGTCACACGGATAGCAGCTAGCTAGCTGTGAGATCCGGGTATGAATGTCCAGAGAGCAGTCGAAATCCAGGGACATGGAGAGAAAAATTGGTCCGGTATGTTCCGTTCCGAGCCGCGCTACAGAACTGGCGATAGATTTTCGAGCTAAAGGATAGCTGATGACCACAAACAGTGGTTAGCTGAATACTAACGATTTGCCAGTAAAGAAGCTAACTAGCTTCTGAACTAGCTTCTGAACTAGCTTCTGGCTAGCTTCTTGGAGGATTACAGATTTGAGGTAAATAATACTTTTTTATAAATATACATTGGTGAGGCGGGTTGCAGGTGAGTGTTTTGAAGATGAGTTGAGGGAAAATAAAAATAAAATGTATGTGAAAATAGTTGTAAATATATACAGGACACGACAAGACGAGGACAAAAGACGTCTGAACTGCTATTCCACCTTGGTGGCGAACGGGACACCTTAAACAACCCACAAACCAGGCGGTCGTTTTGTGAAAAAGTGGATGTATAGAATCTAGCTGGCTGAAGAATTTACTGCAAATTGAATGTACAAATTTGTATTTGCCATGCAGATAGATGAAATAACGTATGTTATTGTGCAGTGGATGACTGTGCAGTGGATGATTAAAATCCCTTTATGCCCATGGATGTGTAGCTAGCTATCTATTCGATCTGTGTATGGACCCAAACGTTTGGTATACATATTAGTTCAGAACCTAGCTATGAACCTCAGCTATCATAGCCAGTTGTATCAACTTCAAAACAGCCTGAATGACATTAATGAAGCCTATGGATTGAGTAGAATATAATATCATGTTTTGCCAAGGATTCAAGTCAAATATACATGTAGTTATTACCATGCATGAGATCCCCACATTGTAGCCTGTACATTTAATATATTCACTGATCATGTACTCTACCTTGGCAAATTAATGTGCAGTTTAGGTATGAATGTCTTTGAGGTGATCAAATTCCTGTCTTTGAATGATGCCGTGTCTGCATGTATGTATTACAATTATACACTTCAACAGTGTTTACCAATCTTGGTCCTGGGACATTAATGGTTACACATTGTAACTAATAGACTAGAAACAGGATTTAACTAGTTAATTCATATATACAGAAATAAAAAATGTTTAAACACTACACTACACTTCCTATGAATCATGTAAATACTCTTAACACTGGTTCATCTCAACATCTAATGCCCTTCATCTGCATTGATCTGGTAAACATAGGATAGGTGGAGTATTTCATCACATTACACTTCATTTCAACCAGTAGAGAATGTGAAACGCTTTATTGAAAAGCTCATTATTCAAGTGTTATAAATACAAGTTCAATCTGTCCATCAATGCACATCTGTTGTGTATTATAAAAACAGAGGAAGAAAGGTGGAGAGGGAGAGAGGTGTTAAAGACAGAAAGGGAAAGAGGAGGAGAGAGGTGTTAAAGACAAAGGAAAAGAGGAGGAGGAGAGAGGTGTTAAAGACAAAGGAAAAGAGGAGGAGGAGAGAGGTGTTAAAGACAGAAAGGGAAAGAGGTAAACACATAGGAGCAGGGAAGGCAGCACATGATTAATGAATCACAGTGCTACATAAATATTCTCTCAGTTCATCACAATTACATAACCATTGGGCCGATTAGAGACACTGTTATCTTAAAAGCAGGTGAGGTGGCATCCTAAAACTGGGGGTTGGCATCCTCTCACATCAAAACATACCTGCAGACGAGAGACAGATGGAGAGAGTGAGCATGTTTAAGCCTTGTGTATTTATTTTTTAATCTAACATTGTTAATCACCAATCAGGAGGTGAAATGCAAAACTGACCTGGGATCATTAACTCTGGGACTACTGCATCTCTATCTGTATTTCAATGTAAAGCATCTCTTTAATAATACTTCCTGTATAATATAAACTGACCTGGGATCATTAACTCTGGGACTACTGCTGTATAATATAAACTGACCTGGGATCATTAACTCTGGGACTACTGCATCTATCTGTATTTCAATGTAAAGCATCTCTTTAATAATACTTCCTGTATCCAAGATGGCGTAGCAGTAAGTTGTCCTGTCCTGTCGTGTCCCTGTATATATCGTTTCTTTTTCGTTTTTTACATATTTTTCTCCACATATCTCTTTAAAAACATTTTGCTAAACCTAAGCTTCCAAATACTCTCCTGCAACCCGCCTCACCCAATGTAGCTATTTTTCCTAAAGTATTTATATTTACTTCTGAACCCCTCAACTGAAGCTAGCCAGCTAACCACCAGCTATGCTAGCAGTCTTCAGCTAACCGGTCATCAGCTAACCTGTAGTTCGGAAAGCTCTCGCCAGTTCGAACAACGCGACTGCAACCAGAGCATAACGGACCTATTTATTTTTCATCCCTGGATTCATCCCCGGATTCCCACCACAAACGGAACATCTTTCAGCTGGATTTTTTCAGCTGGATCTTCACAACTAGCTATCTAGCCAAACCGCAACCCCGGATGTTTACTCCTGGCTAGCGTTTCCACCCACTTAGCTTGAAGCTAGCCCGGCCTGCGCACCTGTGCTACCACCGTAGCATACTCCTGAGCTACAATACCCGGGCCCACGACCGGTCTATCGATGTCACCGCATGAAGAGGAATAAACAGACTCACCCCATCGCGACGTCCCCCAAAGGCTAACTCTCTAGCCCTCGCTATCTCCCTGCTTGCTAATTCGGCCTGCTAACTGCTAGCTTGTCCAGCTCCGGTCCGCTAACTGCTACCTTGTCTAGCCCGGGCCTACAAACTGTTAGCTTGTTAGCACAGGCCTGCTAACCGCCTGAATCGCCGCGTCCCAAACGCTCACCGGACCCATATTTACTTTCTATCTCATTTGACTTTTAATTTGTTTATACCTTCCAGAAACCTGCCTCACCCAATGTGATACGGAATCGCCATTATTTTTTTATTTTTAGAACACACTCAAGAACCTCCAGAAGCTAACCAGCTAACTAGCTACAAGCTATTTAGTCATTGTTTTGTTTTTTTTACACCTGGATAACACTCGCCAGTCCAGCTTCCCTGACCCATCCACCGCTGCCCCCTGGACACTGATCTCTTGGCTACATAGCTGATGCACGCTGGACTGTCCATTAATCACGGTACTCCATTCTGCTTGTTTGTTTTATCTGTTGGCCCCGTTGCCTAGTCTACGCCATTTTACCTGCTGTTGTTGTGCTAGCTGATTAGCTGTTGTCTCACCTACTGTTTTAGCTAGCTTTCCCAATTCAACACCTGTGATTACTGTATGCCTCGCTGTATGTCTCTCTCAAATGTCAATATGCCTTGTATACTGTTGTTCAGGTTAGTTATCATTGTTTTAGTTCACAATGGAGCCCCTAGTTCCACTCTTCATACCCCTGATAACTCCTGTGTCCCACCTCCCACACATGCGGTGACCTCACCCATTACTACCAGCTTGTCCAGAGATACAACCTCTCTCATCATCACCCAGTGCCTGGGCTTACCTCCGCTGTACCCGCACCCCACCATACCCCTGTCTGCGCATTATGCCCTGAATATATTCTACCATGCCCAGAAACCTGCTCCTCTTATTCTCTGTCCCCAACGCTCTAGGCGACCAGTTTTGATAGCCTTTAGCCGCACCCTCATACTACTCCTTCTCTGTTCCGCGGGTGATGTGGAGGTAAACCCAGGCCCTGCATGTCCCCAGGCACCCTCATTTGTTGACTTCTGTGATCGAAAAAGCCTTGGTTTCATGCATGTCAACATCAGAAGCCTCCTCCCTAAGTTTGTTATACTCACTGCTTAAGCACACTCTGCTAACCCTGATGTCCTTGCTGTGTCTGAATCCTGGCTCAGGAAGGCCACCAAAAATTCAGAGATTTCCATACCCAACTATAACATCTTCCGTCAAGATAGAACTGCCAAAGGGGGAGGAGTTAGCCTGCAAAGTAATGTCATACTTTCCAGGTCCATACCCAAACAGTTCGAACTACTAATTTTGAAAATTACTCTCTCCAGAAATAAGTCTCTCACGGTTGCCGCCTGCTACCGACCCCCCTCAGCTCCCAGCTGTGCCCTGGACACCATTTGTGAATTGATCGCCCCCCATCTAGCTTCAGAGTTTGTTCTGTTAGGTGACCTAAACTGGGATATGCTTAACACCCCGCCAGTCCTACAATCTAAGCTAGATGCCCTCAATCTCACAAATCATCAAGGAACCCACCAGGTACAACCCTAACTCTGTAAACAAGGGCACCCTCATAGACGTCATCCTGACCAACTGGCCCTCCAAATACACCTCCGCTGTCTTCAACCAGGATCTCAGCGATCACTGCCTCATTGCCTGTATCCGCTACGGAGCCGCAGTCAAACGACCACCCCTCATCACTGTCAAACGCTCCCTAAAACACTTCTGTGAGCAGGCCTTTCTAATCGACCTGGCCCGGGTATCCTGGAAGGACATCGACCTCATCCCGTCAGTTGAGGATGCCTGGTCATTCTTTAAAAGTAACTTCCTCACCGTTTTAGATAAGCATGCTCCGTTCAAAAAATGCAGAACTAAGAACAGATACAGCCCTTGGTTCACCCCAGACCTGACTGCCCTCGACCAGCACAAAAACATCCTGTGGTGGACTGCAATAGCATCGAATAGTCCCCGTGATATGCAACTGTTCAGGGAAGTCCGGAACCAATACACGCAGTCAGTCAGGAAAGCTAAGGCCAGCTTCTTCAGGCAGAAGTTTGCATCCTGTAGCTCCAACTCCAAAAAGTTCTGGGACACTGTGAAGTCCATGGAGAACAAGAGCACCTCCTCCCAGCTGCCCACTGCACTGAGGCTAGGTAACACGGTCACCACTGATAAATCCATGATTATCGAAAACTTCAATAAGCATTTCTCAACGGCTGGCCATGCCTTCCGCCTGGCTACTTCAACCTCGGCCAACAGCTCCGCCCCCCCCGCAGCTCCTCGCCCAAGCCTCTCCAGGTTCTCCTTTACCCAAATCCAGATAGCAGATGTTCTGAAAGAGCTGCAAAACCTGGACCCGTACAAATCAGCTGGGCTTGACAATCTGGACCCTCTATTTCTGAAACTATCTGCCACCATTGTCGCAACCCCTATTACCAGCCTGTTCAACCTCTCTTTCATCTCGTCTGAGATCCCCAAGGATTGGAAAGCTGCCGCAGTCATCCCCCTCTTCAAAGGGGGAGACACCCTGGACCCAAACTGTTACAGACCTATATCCATCCTGCCCTGCCTATCTAAGGTCTTCGAAAGCCAAGTCAACAAACAGGTCACTGACCATCTCGAATCCCACCGTACCTTCTCCGCTGTGCAATCTGGTTTCCGAGCCGGTCATGGGTGCACCTCAGCCACACTCAAGGTACTAAACGACATCATAACCGCCATCGATAAAAGACAGTACTGTGCAGCCGTCTTCATCGACCTTGCCAAGGCTTTCGACTCTGTCAATCACCATATTCTTATCGGCAGACTCAGTAGCCTCGGTTTTTCGGATGACTGCCTTGCCTGGTTCACCAATTACTTTGCAGACAGAGTTCAGTGTGTCAAATCGGAGGGCATGCTGTCCGGTCCTCTGGCAGTCTCTATGGGGGTGCCACAGGGTTCAATTCTCGGGCCGACTCTTTTCTCTGTGTATATCAATGATGTTGCTCTTGCTGCGGGCGATTCCCTGATCCACCTCTACGCAGACGACACCATTCTATATACTTTCTTCAGTGTCTTTGGACACTGTGCTATCTAACCTCCAAACAAGCTTCAATGCCATACAACACTCCTTCCGTGGCCTCCAACTGCTCTTAAACGCTAGTAAAACCAAATGCATGCTTTTCAACCGGTCGCTGCCTGCACCTGCATGCCCGACTAGCATCACCACCCTGGATGGTTCCGACCTAGAATATGTGGACGTCTATAAGTACCTAGGTGTCTGGCTAGACTGCAAACTCTCCTTCCAGACTCATATCAAACATCTCCAATCGAAAATCAAATCAAGAGTCGGCTTTCTATTCCGCAACAAAGCCTCCTTCACTCAAGCCGCCAAGCTTACCCTAGTAAAACTGACTATCCTACCGATCCTCGACTTCGGCGATGTCATCTACAAAATGGCTTCCAACACTCTACTCAGCAAACTGGATGCAGTCTATCACAGTGCCATCCGTTTTGTCACTAAAGCACCTTATACTACCCACCACTGCGACTTGTATGCTCTAGTCGGCTGGCCCTCGCTACATATTCGTCGCCAGACCCACTGGCTCCAGGTCATCTACAAGTCTATGCTAGGTAAAGCTCCGCCTTATCTCAGCTCACTGGTCACGATGGCAACACCCATCCGTAGCACGCGCTCCAGCAGGTGTATCTCACTGATCATCCCTAAAGCCAACACCTCATTTGGCCGCCTTTCGTTCCAGTACTCTGCTGCCTGTGACTGGAACGAATTGCAAAAATCGCTGAAGTTGGAGACTTTTATCTCCCTCACCAACTTCAACATCAGCTATCTGAGCAGCTAACCGATCGCTGCAGCTGTACATAGTCTATTGGTAAATAGCCCACCCTTTTCACCTACCTCATCCCCGTACTGTTTTTATTTATTTACTTTTCTGCTCTTCTGCACACCAATATCTCTACCTGTACATGACCATCTGATCTTTTATCACTCCAGTGTTAATATGCAAAATTGTAATTATTTGCCTACCTCCTCATGCCTTTTGCACACATTGTATATAGACTCCCCCTTCGTTTTCTACTGTGTTATTGACTTGTTAATTGTTTACTCCATGTGTAACTCTTTGTTGTATGCTCACACTGCTATGCTTTATCTTGGCCAGGTCGCAGTTGCAAATGAGAACTTGTTCTCAACTAGCCTACCTGGTTAAATAAAGGTGAAATAAAAAATAAAAATAAATAAAAAAATATGAGCCGTTCCTGGATCAACAGCCAAGGCTCCTGTTACTATGAGCTGTTCTGGATCAGACAGCCAAGGCTCTGTTACTATGAGCTGTTCTGGATCAGACAACCAAGGCTCCTGTTACTATGAGCTT